>NW_027331978.1:185000-439652 GCF_048418815.1 Hemitrygon akajei | reverse complement strand
TAATCCACAGTATAACTGATGATTTGAGAGACATTTTGTAATTCAGTGGAATGTAGAGAGAGATCGATTCACGTCGAATTCCACAGGTTGCACGCTGGTTAAACGAGATAGCAGTCACCAAAGAGCATGTCTGCCGAGTCGCTCCGAATTCACATACGAATTATCACCAAAAGTAATCTGTCATAGGAATATCGTCTTCGAGGGGTTACCACACAACATACCCAAGCAAGGGTCAACCCACAAGTCGTCCCACAGATATCCTAAAAAAATTCTCTTGTATAGATTCTACGAAGTGACAGTCACTTTTCCGTTATGTACTGCGTACCGATGATCGACCCACCCTTGTGGGCATAGGAGAGTTCCGAACCTCAGCTGCGACAAGCTGAAGATACAGGCTTCCACAGTCTCTCTCTCTCTCACACACACATCTGCACAGACATCTAGTGACTGCCGTCATAGCCCCGCCTCACTCAGGCGCTCTTAAAGATACAGACTCAGTAACGACTGCAGGATAGTAACACTTCCCTCCAAAAAGGAAAATTTTGAGCTGAAAGAGCAAACATTTAACTGCAAATTACAGTATGAGAAACAGTTCATGTATGGTAATCAGGTATAGCATAGTAAAGACAAATGCAATGCATCGCAGAAGCGTATACAAATATCATCATAAAAACATTGCAAGCTTCACATCTGAAAGGGCAGTCCGCGATTTTATTATCTTGGCCTTTAGTGTGAGTTATCAAAATATCATATTCCTCCAGAAACAAACTTTGTTGTTGAATTAGAATTTGGTTTGTCTTCTTAACCATTTTCCTTAACAAGTGGCACGGCCAAATTTACTCTTAGCTAAGTTAACTGTAAGATTGTCCATCGGGAGCCTTTCTAACAACCTTTCCACTGCACAGGTACGTGTTTCCCATGTGTCACTTCCTGTAACTAAATTTTCAATATAGACATCTGTGTGTTTTAACCCTCGAATTACAGAATGAATCATTCTCTGGAATATTCCTGGTGCATTTTTCATTCCAAATGTCAAAACATTTGTATTCCTACAACGCAGAAGGTGTTACAAATGGCGAAATTTCTCTACCTCTATCCGTTAATGGAACACACCAGTACCCTTTTAACAGATGAATCTTTGTCAGAAATGTAGCTTTTCCAACGTTGTCTGTCTAATCATCCACTCTGGGAAGAGGATAATCATCTGTTACAGTATTCACCTTTCGATAATCAGTTGAAAACCTAACACTACCATCTGGTTAGACACAATAACACAAGGAGACTCCAGTATGAGTTGGACGACATAATATGCTTAGTTCCCACTTCATAAACTACCTGCTGGAATAATCCTGACGTAAAATTGCTTCATTTATCACACTGAATTTCTTTAGGCAAAGTAAATTAAGTTAGAAAAAAACAACTTTATAAGAAATTTCGACAAAGTTTTGGCTTTTATATTTCTGAGAGGTATTGCCTCGGGAAATCTAGATGCTCCATACATGATGGTTAGGAAATATTGATGACCAGCTTTAGTCTTTGGCAATGGGCAAACACAATCCACTATAACTTTAGAAAGGGGTTCACCAATTACCGGAAAAGATTGGAATGGGGCCAATGGAGGTGTGACCTGATTGGGTTTACCCACAACCTGACAAGACTGACAGGTCCTGCAAAATGTTGCAACATCTTTCCTCAAACTGGGCCAGAAGAATTGTTTCAAAACTTCGTTCACGGTTTTATTCACACCTAGATGGCCACTCAAGGGCACGCTACGGGCTAAATTTTAAATCTTATTCCTATAGACATTGGGAGCTACAACTTGGTGAATAATTGTCCATTCCTCTCTTGCAGGAATACCAGGTGGTCTCCACTTCCTCATTAACAACCCAGCCTTGAAATAATATCCGACTGGTACTTTCCTAATCTCATCATCTGAGAGAACTTATTCTTTTAAAGGCTTGAATTTCAGGGTCACTGTTCTGCTCTGCTATAAACTCCTTCCTAGACAGAGACAAATTTTTAGCGTCGGATTTAATACCTGTATCCTGGTGACACAATGAAGGCAGAAAAGTCCCTGACAAGTCATCAAAACCTGAGTCCGGATTTTGGCTATCAGGGGTAGCAGAGTCATACTGCACAAAACTGTCTGCAGTGACGAACTTCTTAGTCTTACGTCGAGTTACTGCGCAGGAGGGATAAATATTAATATCCATATGTGGGTCGTCAGTGGTTGGCTTAGATGTCAACTGTTGATATTAACTTTTGAACTGTTGTCAACTGCACTGCAGGAACAACTTTACAATCTGCCAGGTCATTCCTTAACCAAAAAAAAAAAACCCACCATCCTCCGGTAAGCTGGCTTGTGGTGCTATTTCGAAAGGTCCGGTATCTAACACTGACTTCAGAATTACATTCTGCAGGGGTACGTGAACCACGCCGACCCTTTAACAAGCGTTTAACAAGGTTTACCTCACCAGTGGCAGTCTCAGACACTGTCTAAAATATGTGACTGAGAAGCCTCAGTATCTCAATGGATTTTCACTGCTACCGGGATTATCCCTTCATTCACTGACACAAACCTATCTAACGTAAAATGATCGAATCCCTTCCTAACCTCTCAGCCCCGACAGAGTTTGTTCAGAATGTTCGGAACCCCATGGGTGTATGGGTGTTTCAACACTTTGAACACAAAAATCAGGAACTGCCTCCCTTTCCTTCTTCAGAAGGAAACAGTTAGTCATAACATGGCCAGCTCTCCTAAAACCGTGACGAGTAAGACCGGAATATTTCTCCTTCAATTGCTTTCCTTCATCCTTACCTTTGTCACTAGACCTAAACTTAATTTCTGGTTTACCCTGACTGCCCATGCTACTCATTTGAGAGGTCTTACACGGGGTAAACTTAAACTTGGGGGTTAAGACAAACTCATCTGCTAACTTAATAGACGCTTGCAACGTGGCAGCATCCTTTTAATCCAGATATATCTTTACGCCATTAGGGAAGCAGCTTTAACCTCCTCAACTAGAACCAACTCTTTCAAGTTTTTAAAATTATCATTCACAGTTTTAAATGTACACCATCTCTCGAAACATTTAGATTTCTCAAAAGCAAATTGCACAGAATTCTTGTTCACAATTTTCTTCGCCTTTCTAAAACTTTGTCTATAAGCTTCCGGAACCAATTCATAGGCTTTAAACATGGTCTGTTTCACTGTCACATAATTAGCTGCCTCTTCAATTGATAGGGCCGAATAAGCCTATTGAGCCTTACCCTTAATTACACTCTGTAAAAAGAGAGGCCAGCATTCGTCTGGCCACTTTAGACCCGAAGGCACCTTCTCAAAATTCTGTAAGTACTTATCAACTTCAGCCTCCATCAAACGGAGGTACCAGTTTAACTTCCTGACTGGCCACAAACGGTATAACCATCTCGCTAGAGCCAGGAGTTTGCCTCCCGAGCCTTACCCTCTCTGTCTATCTCAAACTGCCTTTGCTTGTCTCTTTCCTTTTCCTCAGCCTCTAATTCAAATCTCTCTAACTTTATTTGTTCCAGTCGTAACTGGGTCTCGAGTTAAATTTCAAGAAACCTCTCTAAAACATACCCATCAAATTCCTCCTTGTGTATGCAGTGCTGAGCTATTATCCGCTGAATCTGTAGCTAATTCATAGTCCGTTTTACATCAGCTTCAGCACCTTAGCAATGGCCAACCATTCATCCTTTTTGGCTATCTATAATGCCTCAGGGTCTGGCGTTGCCAGGAATTCCCCAACATCCATTGTTGCTGTTTTCCATACGCAAGTAAATCATAAGGAATTGGGCATTTCCCTTTTTCCTATCAAATCGATATCCAATCTTTCAGTTTGCTCCAATATTTTTCACATCGCGGACGAGCCCCCAATTTTTATTACGAATTACAACGGTTTATAAGCGAATCAGCAACAATATATTCTGCACTCAGGTTTCAATGTGCAAACTATTATCTTTATTAGTATCTACTCGTAATATAGTAACTTAACGAGATAAACGAAAGTCAACAGTTTTATGTGTAAATATGTGTAACTATCATGCTTAAGAACAGTTATTAAAGTCTTAAGATTCAAATGGTAAATTAGTAAGTTTCAGTAATCCACAGATTAACTGATGATTGGAGAGAGATTTGGTTATACAGAGTGGAATGGAGAGAGAGGTTGATTCACGTCGAATTCCATAGGTTCCACGCTTGTTAACGAGATAACAATCACCAAAGATCGTGCCCGTCAAGTCGTTCCGAATCCACACACGAATTATCACCAAAAGTGACCTGTGACAGCAATATCGTCTTCCAGGGGCTACCACACTACATACCCAGGCAAGGGTCAACACACAAGTGATCTCACTCGATATTCGAATAAATCCACTCCTATGGATTTTACGAAATGGCAATCACTTTTCCGTTAAATGATCAACCCGCCTTTGTAGGCATAGGGGAGTTCCAAACTCTAGCTCTCTCTCTCTTTCTGTCCTTCTGTGTATAATCTGCACAGACCACGACATCCTGTGACTGACGTCATAGCCCTGCCTCACTCAGGTACTCGTAGAGGAACAGTCAGTACCGACCGCAGGATCGTAACATTACAATTTTCTCAATCAAAAATGAATGGCATATTGCAGACGAGTTCGTAAGAAAGTCGAAAAGATTCTTAGATTATTCATGAGTGGGACATAACTTGAATAGACTTACGCTTTGATTCACATTGAGGAATATGTGACAGAATCAGCAAACATCAGGGTGCAGAGATACACGGTGAAGGCAGCAATTCAGAATTGATGAGGGTAATCAAGTCAACTTGGATTTGCACGTGGAAAGTCATGTTTGACAAATCTTATTGAATGTTTTGAAGTAGTTACGAGGAAAGTTGATGAGGGTAAAGCAGTGGATGTTGTCTATATGGACTTCAGTAAGGCCTTTGACAAGGTTCCGCACGAAAAGTTAGTTAGGGAGGTTGAATCGTTAGGTGTTAATATTGAAGTAGTAAAATGAATTCAACAGTGGCTGGATATGAAATGCCAGAGAGTAGTGGTGGATACCTGTTTGTTAGGTTGGAAGCCGGTAACTAGTAGCGTGCCTTAGGGATCTGTACTTGGTCCAATGTTGTTTGTCATACACATTAATGATCTGGATGATGGGGTGGTAAATTGGATTAGTAAGTATGAAGATGATACTAAGGTAGGTGGCATTGTGGATAATGAAGTAGGTTTCCAAAGTTTGCAGAGAGATTTACGTCAGTTAGAAGAGTGGGCTGAGTGATGGCAGATGAAGTTTAATGCTGATAAGTGAGAAGTGCTACATATTGGTAGGAATAATCCAAATAGGACATACATGGTAAACGGTAGGGCATTGAAGAATGCAGTAGAACAGAGTGATCTAGGGATAATGGTGCATAGCTCCCTGAAGGTGGAATCTCATATGGATAGGGTGGTGAAGAAAGCTTTTGGTATGTTGGCCTTTATAAATCAGAGCATTGAGTATAGGAGTTGGGATGTAATGTTAAAATCGTACAAGGCATTGGGAAGGCCAAATTTGGAGAATTGTGTACAGTTCTGTTCACCAAATTATAGGAAAGATGTCAACAAAATAGAGAGAGTACAGAGAAGATTTAATAGAATGTTAGTTGGGTTTCAGAACCTAAGTTACAGGGAAAGATTGAACAAGTTAGGTCTTTATTCTTTGGAGCGTAGAAGGTTGAGGGGGTACATGATAGAGGTATTTAAAATTATGAGGGGATGGATAGAGATGACGTGGATAGGCTTTTTTCCATTCAGAGTAGGGAGATTCAAACAAGAGGGCATGAGTTGAGACGTAGGGGGCAAAAATTTAAGCGTAACTTGAGGGGGAATTTCTTTACTCAGAGAGTGGTAGCTGTGTGGAATGTGCTTCCAGTAGAAGTGGTAGAGGCAAGTTCTGCTTTGTTATTTAAAGCAAAATTGGATAGGTATATGGAACGGATAGGAATGGAGGGTTATGGGCTGAGTGTGGGTCAGTTGGATTAGGTGAGAGTGAGCGTTTGGCGCGGACAAGAAGGGCCGAGATGGCCTATTTCCGTGCTGTAATTGTTATATGGCTATATGAAATGTATTCATATAAATAATGCTGGTACATGAAACAAGCTGTCTTTGGTGGGTTTTATTTCGATCAATTTATGAAATTAATTACGCACTTATTTATTTAAATTAATTATTGTATTTATTTTGTTTATTTTCAGTCAATCTCTCAGAAGTCGTTTTGCCAAACCATATAGGTTTACTGATCAGATGCTGCTCAATTGGTGCTGTGTAGTTTAGCAACGTATAGCATGCAGAGTTAGCAAAGTATAGCAGAGACTGACAGGTACAGAATGAACCACACACTCACACTGTAACAAAGACTGACAGATACAGAATGAACCCCACAGTCTCACACTGTGGCAGAGCCTGAGGAATATGGAGTGAAACGCACAATCTCACACTGGAGCAGAGACTGACAGATAGAGAATGAAGTGCTTACGAAATGTTCAAAAACAAAATAGATAATGATGATGAATCAGAAGATTTTAATGCTAGCAGGATGGAGTTTATGAACGAAATTACGAGAGCCTGAGGTGCCGTGAGAAGGCCTTTGCGAGCAGTATTAAGGAAAACCTCAAAGCGGTCTAAAACTATGTAAAGAACAAGATGATAAGATGTCAGAGAATAGTACCAATCGATAGTTAGTGTGTATGGAACGGCAGGAGATAGCAGAGGTAGTTAATGAATACTTTGCTTCAGTATTCACTACGGGAAAAAAGGATCTTGGCGATTGTAGATATGACTTGCAGTGGACTGAAAAGATTAAGTGTGGAGATGTTAAGCAAGAGGATGTGCTTGTTACAACAAATGACACGAGCCCACGTGCAGGACACAGGCACGGAGATATGGTTAGGATGCAGACGTGAACGGCAAACAGGAGGGAGAGCAGGTAGGCAGGAGACGTCGGACAGAATTTATCTTGACTCGGAGCGTCGAGAAAGAAACGGCGGATAGAACTCTTCTTAGTACGGAGAGACAGAGCTACACTGAATTAAAACTTCAGAAGACTTATCTTGACGCGGAGAGGCCGGGTTTTTGTTTTGTTATGCAGAGTGGAATGTAGAGAGAGGTTGATTCACGTCGAACGCCACAGGTTCCACGGGGGTTAAACGAGATAACAGTCACCAAAGATCATGCCCGTCGAGTCGCTCCGAATCCACATACAAATTATCACCAAAAGTGACCTGTCACAGTAATATTGGCTTCCAGGGGCTTCCCCACAACATACCCAGGCAAGAGTCAACACACAAGTGGTCCCACGGGATATTCGAAAAAATCCACTCCTATGGATTATGCGAAGTGAGAGTCACTTTTCCGTTATACACTGCGTGCCGATGATCAATCGTCATCTACATATAGTGATACATTATGCGTCCCATTCCCACGAATAATGCCAAATATATTGGGTGAATCACGAAGTGCGATTGGCAAGGGCTCCAGGGCAATATCAAATAGTAAACTGTTTAAAGGAAACACTGTCTAGTACCTCGAAAAACCCGAAAAAAAGGGGATCTCTGATTATTGGTAAACACAGCAGCCAAAGCTAAACCATATGTCAATTGAATCCAAGATATAAATTTTGGGCTAAAATTAAAGTTCTCAAGTATATTAAATGAATATTCCCATTCAAGTCTGTCAAATGCCTTCTCGGCGTCAAGCAAAAAAATTCTGGAGTACTAGATGAAGTAGTGTATACAATGTTCATTAACCTCCTAACATTAAAATGTGAGAAACAATTTTTAATAAATCCCGTCTGATCCTCGGAGACAATTTGTGGCAATACCTTCTCTAATCTAATTGCTAATACTTTGTAAAAGATTTTAGAATCCACATTCGACAAATATATAGTTGTGTATGATGCACATTCAGTGGGATCTTTGTATTTTTTAGGAATTAAAGAAATATATACTTCGTAAAAGGATTATGATAATTTACGACAAATAAGAAACATCTTTATAAATTCTAAATAACCATGGAGAAAGTAAATCTGAAAAAAAAAAAAGTCAGCTCTATAACTATCCGGGCCAGGTGCTTTACCAGAGTTCACCGAAAAAAAAATGCTTTCTTTATTTTCTCTTCAGTTATGGATACATCTGATGCTAAAAGTTCATCAGCTGGTAATTTCGGAATATTCAGTTTCTTTAGAAACTCATGTATTATGGTAGGATCATCAGGAAATTCTGATTGCTATAAATTGGTATGCAATTCATGAAAAGATTTATTAATTTCATCATGATCAACCGTGAAAATACCATTGCGTCTACGAACTTTGTTAATCTGGCGTTTCACCAAAGCAGCTATCAATTGGTGATCCTATAATTTACCCGATTTATCACCATGTATATAAAAATAACTGTTAGTTTTAAGTAATTGATTTTTAATCGCGGATGTTAATAACAAACTATTTGCATCTGAAGTTCAATTCTCTCTTTATAAAGCTCCAGGTTGGGAGCAATAGAATTTTTTTAAACAATTTATTTAATCTTATCAACCAATGCACACATTTCACTATTAATTCCGTTTTTCAATCCAGCAGAGAATGAAATAATTTGCCCGCGAATATATAATTTAAAGGTATTCCATAATGTCCCACAGGAAATTTCTTCCGTTGAGTTAGTTGAAAAGAAAAATGCATTTTGTTCCTCAATGAAATTAACAAAATTTAAATCCTGAAGCAAAATACAGTTGAACCCTCCATTGTCGATTGGACCTCTGGCGCGTACTAGGTGTCGTCTCCACGCAGGTTTTCGAGTGTTCGTATTGTTCGTCTTGGGTGGGTCCGGTTCCTAGCTGCCACGCTGTAAATTACCCAGAATTTTCCGTTAATAACATGACTCAGTATAAGTGTTTCATCATCCTACTCTGCGCTTTCGTTACAGCCGCAGTGTCTCGAGGTCACAGAGACGGGGAGGGAGGATGAATATCCCGAAGACCGGTTGAGAAAAGTGAGATCGCGGATACGGTGTGGAAAGGACTCGGGTCAAGCAGGCGGGGTGGGAGAGGTCAGCGAGATAGCACGGGGTGCTTAGGAGGGACTATAGAATGCAAGCGCTGTAGTCCCAGAATGCCCCGCTGGCAGGACAGTCCTCTAATCGCTCAGTGCATGTACGGGCAGTGTTCTCTAACTAACACTTCCCTACTCATCCCAGTCTCTCTCTCTCTCTCGCTCTCGCTCTCCCTCTCTCTCTCTCTCTCTCTTAACCCCGGTGTCTATTTCCCTGCCCAGCTCTTATAATCTCCCGCTTCTTTGTATTCAGCAGTCTCTCCAACCCCTCCGGCTATCAGTACCTAAACCTGCCTCTCTCTCTTTCTCCCTCCATTCACTCCACAATCTTGGTCTCTCCCTCCCAGAGTTTCTCTCCCTGCCCGCCGTCACTCCTACTCTACCCAATATACACCCCGGTCTCGGGGTCTCTCTTTCCGAGTTCTCTTCCATTCTCTCTCCTCTCTCCGATTCACAGATCTCTCGACTTCAACGGCCTCCCTCTCCCTCGTCTTTCTCTAATCCCTCGATCTCTCCCAACTTTACCGGTCTCACTCCCAGACTCTCCCCTCAGTCTCTCCGTCCCAAGTCTCTGCCTCATCTCTCTACACTATATCTGTCATACAATTCTTCCTCTACCCCGCCCTCTCTCTGTCTCTTTCAGCTTCCCTCTCCCTCTGCCATTTCTACTCTCTCAGAATCCCGGCTGCGTCTCTCTCTCTCTCTCTCTCTCTCTCTCTCTCTCTCTCTCTCTCTCTCTCTCTCTCTCTCTTCCGTCCCATTCTCAGACTTTCGGCGTCTCCTCTCGACATTCCCCAGTCTTTTTCTCGCCCCACCCGTCTCTCATATTCTCCCTATCCAGTCTCTCCGTAACCGCGGCCTCTCTTACCCAGTTTCTCTCAAACCCTCAAACCTACCCCAAACCCTCGCCCCTCCTCTGGACTTTCACTCCGCCATTATGTTTCTCATCCAGTCATTCTCTCTGCCCCCGGTCTCCGAAGTGTCCCTCTCCGTCCGCGTTTCTCTGTCCTGGCTATTGCCCTCCCGCTTTCTACCGACACCCAAACTCCCTACTCCGATCTCTCTCTACATCTAATGTCACTCTCGAAACCCCGATCTCTCTCCACACCGGATCCCTCGACGTTCCTGGTCTTTCTCTACCCTCATCTTTCTCTCGCTACCTCATCAGTCTCTGTCCCCAGTCTCTTTCTCCCCAGTCCCTCCCTCCCGTCTCTCTGGCCAGAGTCGACTCCTTTCCGGGTAATACCTTTCCTCTTCATTGACTGTTCATGGAGTGTCATGGAGTGAAGTTGGCGTCTGAACCTATGTGTTTTATAGCTGAAATAATGAAAGTTACTTGTTTGTAAGTGCAGATTCTCTGTACCTCACTGATCATTATTACAAGGGATGATTCTTGTAACAGTGGCGTCCATCATTAAAGCTGCCCAACAACAGGACACGCCCTCTACACAGTGTTACCACCTGGAGGGAGATTAATTGTACTGCTACCGTAAAGTTAATTCCACGATGTATGCCTGTCGTATTAAGTTTGTTTCTAATTCTAATTCAGTTGCAACGGGGATGTGTCAGTTTGAATTAGTTGAAGGTCTGTAAGAACCTCGTGAGACGAAGGGCTGTACTGTGCTGTAATATTCTATGTTCTATGCTCTATCTAGAGTACAGTATCTCACTGTTTAAGTCCAGTCGATTAATTATTTGAAGCTACGGCGCCTTCCTTTCCAGACGACTCTCAATACGCCTGATAATATTGCAGGATCATTTAACATCAATAGGCCATAAATATCACTGACGGCCACAGGATGATCTCGATAGCTTTGCTCGGAAGGGACTCGCCAAATATTACGTAATGAGGTCCTCGGTGCTCAGACTACGCTGGCCATGAGGTGTGGAGGGAAGTAACTGGACAAACAGGAACATTAGCGATAGTCACTATGGGCCCGTGCGTAGTAGGTCATGTCTAACCAAGCTTACAAAGCATTACAAGGTAGTGACCAGGAATGGTGCTGACGGCAAGGCAGTGGATGCCGTCTACAGGGACTTCAGCACGGAGTTTGCAACATTTACACGGAAGGATGCTCGGGACGGTTCAGTCGCTTGGCTTTCACGATGAGGTAGTAAATTGGATTAGCCATTGACTATGTTGGGGCAAACTAGAGTATGGTAATGGATGGCTGTTTCTCTGATTGGAGACCAGTGACGAGAGGAAGTCCGCAGGAATCGTCGCTGTGTCCGTTGTTATTTGTAATCTATATCCACGATCTCGATAATAATGTCGTTAACTGGATCAGCAAATTTGCCGATGACACCAACACTACGGGTGCAGTTGACAGCGGGGAAGACTACCGGAGCAGGAAGCGGGATCTGGACGAATGGAAAAATGGCCTGAAAAATGGCAGATGGGATTTAGTTCAGACAAGTGTTAGATGTTGCACTTTGTGCGGACCAGCCAGGGTTGGTCTGACCCAACGAGAAATATGGCACTGAGGAGTACGACAGGACAAACGAATCTAGGAATGCAGGCCCATAATTCAAAGAAAGTTGCGGCACAGTTAGACAGGGTCGTAAAAAACGCTTTTCGCACATTGGCCTTCGTAGACCAAAGTACTGAGTACAGGAGTTGGGATGTTACGTTGCTGTGGGGCCGAATTTGGAATAATGTATGCGGTTGGTTTCAACTACCCGCAGGAAAGATGTAAATAAGTTTGAAATAATACAGAAACATATTACACGGCTATTGCCGGGACTGGTTGGTTTGAATTAAAAGGAAAGATTACACATGTTAGTACTTTATTCCCGAGAGGGGAGAAGACTGAGGGGAGATTTGATAGAGGTATACAACATTATGAGACGTATAGAGAGTGTAAATGCAAGCGGGCTTTCTCCACTGATGTTGGGGGAGAAAACAACTGGAGATTATGGGTGAAGGGTGAAATGTGAAATGTTTTAGAGAAAGATTACGGCCATGAATGGATTTATGTGAGTTGTGTGTTTCTTTTGTTTGTGTTGGGGGATGATTGAATTAATCTTCTTTTTCTCTATGCACGTGACAATAAAATCTGTCTCCTTTCGAGAAGTGTTATCCAGGAATTGATGCGAAATTCGGAGGCTGCGTATCTTTCCGAAATTCTATGAAGTGCTGATGTATGCTGGCCTCAGCTCCTCACATCTCACTCTCCCAAGTTCCTTAGAATACGTGCTGAGGCCATTTGTTTGGAAGTTGTTTATTCTGAATTTTCCACTTGCCTGCGATGGACTTGAAGGAAGACAAGTGTGAGCACGGGTCATTGCTTTGCTCGCTGTGTTTTAGTTTGTGACGTTTTGTATATTTCATTTATTATTAATTTCAGAGGGAGACACGGATTTCACATTTGCCATGTGGATTCAAGGTTAAATGGATCCAGGTTTGAGCGTATCTACACCCGATACGATTAAACCATGATTCAGAGGTTTTGGGATAAATTGGTGCGTACTTGAATTGTCATTCTGGAAGGCTGGTTATTTTAATGAGCACCAGAAGCTGCTCTGTACAATTTAAAGTGCTGGTTTTATGTTGTAGGTCTCATTGGAAAAGATTGCTTTGAGGTCATTGTAGCATCTACCCTGTAATATGTATTTGACAGGCTTACATCATCAGCCCTAATTCCATAAATCATCCAGCTGCTGCTGTGTGATCAGATTAAATCGATTATTTCCCTCAGCCCTACTTCTCGGAACACGGTAACTACAATGTCCAAAAGTTGTAAAATGTCCCGAAATTTCCACACTCTTAGCGGGATGCGACTGCCCGCTGTCTTCCAACCAGTATTCACTCTATCTACTACATCATCTGCCTTCCGTTCGGAAGCCAATTTTGAATCAGGGCAGGGTTACCTAGATCCCATGGCCCCGACTCTCGGAATTAATACACCTACATCGACTATTCAGATTCTTCTGTTTGTTTTATTTTCACTTTTACAAATAGTTCAATCTGACTAATACCACTCAAAGAGCAATGTTGTCTCTCCCGTAGCCAGAATATGTTTCTCCAAGTACACGTAAATTCCATCTTCAATTATCCTGTACAATTTATTACCCACCGCTGACGAAAGACTCACTGGTCTATATTTCCAATGAGTACCCCTATTATCTTCCTTCAACAAATGAATAACATTTGCCAACCTCTAATCTTCTAGTTCTACTTCTGTGGCCAGGGAAAACACAGATATCCTGTGCAGATGCTCAACAATGTCTTCGCTTCCCTTCCTAAATCACCTGGACTACATCCCTTCCGGTACCGGGGAATCATCTATCATAATGTTTTCCAAGTTTCCAGCTCATCCTCTTTCTCAGCCTCGGCATGTTCGAGCATATCTGCCTTTACACCCTATGTTCACATTGATCAATGTATTCAGTGAGGAGCTTCACCGCTTCCTTGGACTCCAGACACAAGTTTTCCTCTTTTTCCTCTGATCTGCCCACACTCTCTCCAGTCATCCTCCTGTTCCTCACAGTGAAACTCGTCAAGGATTTCTTAAGTCCCCTTATAACTTTTCTAACCGCATTGTTAAATTCTCCCCTGTCTGCATTGTGACCCTCCATATCCCTACCAGATTCTTTCTCCCTAATCCTTAAGTATCTATCATTCTTCCTCTTGACGAGTTGTTCCAAACTTATCGTCACCCAGGATTACTTTATGCCGTGCGTCAATGAGATAAGCCCTTACTGAACCGCATGTCAGTGTTCCCTAAACAATCTCCACATATTTGTCGTGCATTTCCCTGAGTGCATCATCTCCCAATGTACGTTCCCAAATTCCTGACGGGTAGCACCAGAATTCTCAGACTTCCAATTAAACACATTCTATGCTCCCTGGCCCCATCCATGTGCGAGGTAAATAGAGGGCAGTTCTGCCCTATTGCTCTAAAATGCTGATCCACCGAGAGATTTGTCACCTGTAACATTTCATTCTGCAATATTAGATCGGGTACGGACTGTTCGCTAGTCTGCCTGTCTTCATATAGTGACATGAATCCTTCCTGGACACAACTGAGAAATTATGCCAGACCTAGACCTTTTACTCTGTGGACGTGCCAAAGAATATTGTGGAAGTTTTTGTTATCCGGGTCAATAACATGGCCGATGTCCAATACCCGCTTACCGATCCGATCTCTACGGTTCCTGTTGCACTTATTTGGTTGATTTGGTGGGCGGATGTATAAAATACTTCAAATGGGGTGATCGCGCCCTTCATGTTTCTGTGTTTGTCTCCCAGTCTACTAACAAACGAACACTGCACGTTGTCCTCCCTTTCTGCAGCTGCGATACTATCCCTGGTTCCCCATCGCACTCCCCTTACACTCTGTTACCCGACCCTGTCCATTTTGAAACAACGAAAACCCGGAAATTCCTGAAGCCATTCCTGCCCTTGTGACAGTCGAGTGTCTGTGATAGTTTGGAACATACTTCAAACAATGTAACAACCACGCCAGCAGCATTGAGCGTTTGCATTGCTACCTACCTGAACTGTATGAAATCAGCAATCTTCCGCCAATTTCCTGAAGACTAGACATATGATTCTTTGAATTTGTGACATATTTGCCAAACCCGTTCATTGTAAAACGGCTTTATTTGAATACTCCGCTGAATTGTCATTTGACGTGAGCGTTATCTACACAGACGGCCGTTTAATGTGAACACATATTTTATTCCATTCCTCACCTCTTCTCTGAATTTCCTCTGTGTCAGTGTATAGATACAAGTATTGGTGCACATGCTGAGCATTTGCAACATGTACCCAAATTGTTGTAAGATGTATTCCGGGGAACTCAAATATCTGTTCTCGTAGAAATAGTTTTGTGCCTGCCCTTTTAGGGAATAGGCGACATAGGGCATCCACAATAATATGAAATTAGCTGAAATAGAAAACAGCAAAATCATCGATTTTCTGCGATTTTCCATCTCGGCATCTTTCTGATTGTCGCTGCTGTGTCGAAGCTTTCTGCGGACTCTATTTGCCACGACGATATGTCTTATGGTTAATCCGTTAAAAACCAAGATTAATCCGATTGGTAGCAATGGTGTTAAAATACTGTCCAGAAATTCGTATCCTCTCCACACGGGTGAAGTAGCGTATTCATATGTGCCAGTGCACCGCCACGGAGTGTTATCAATGATGACGTAAGGTTCAATGGCAAAGTAAAACGGGACACATTTCCCACAGGTCACTATAACCACGGTCACGATAACCACCGTTGCTGTTCTCTCGGTGCAGTATCGCTCCCGCAGCTTTCGGCAACATATCGCAATGAAGCGATCGAACCTAAAACTGACTGTGAACCAAACAGAACAGTCTTGAGTCACAGCCACAAATACAATTGTCAGAGCGCACACAGGAGTGATGAGCAGGGATCTGGAATAAATGAAGATATTGTTGGTCTGTTCCACTAAAGCGATAACGATAACCACCATCAGATCCGCTGTTGCCATTCCAACCAGGTAACGGGTGATGCATTTGGAGAGTCCGCATTTTCCCCGAGAAAGGATCACAATCGCCGTTAAATTAACTGCATGAAATTTGGAAACAAAATAGAAATATTGTCAGTACCAACTCCCGAAATGCCCCCATTCTGCCGATGCTATGCAGGGTATGGTCTGTTTGGAAGTGGAAAGCGGGAATCCAGTGTGTGCGGTCTCGGTCGCTGCACTCCGGCTGGAAGACAATGACGGATGTGAGTGTCAGTAGATTGGCGACATTCCCACAGTTTAGAGCGAGGCATCCAAGTTCCACGACTCACGGACCGGTGAGCAGTCGATCGCTCCTGTAGGCAACACCATTTCCATTATTAGAGGTGAAAGAGCTGAAGGGGTTTGTCTGTAGCCGTGACAAAGTGGAGTCAATGAGATATAAAGCACGAGTTCTCATTTACTGACTTACAGAATAACAGTCCTACGTGTTGAATATAGACGGGACCGTCATTTAAGTAAGCTGCCACGTTGTTATAAAGTCGAAGTGTCTGCACTGATAGAGACTCGGAGCTAGAAAATCAGAGACCAGCATCACTTCAGAAAACCTGGCGATGTGAAATTATGAAACAACAATATCGACACCAACTTAATTAACAAAAGAAGAAAACACAACGACCAAAGTATGAAAAATGGAAATAAAAACATTAGATGCCTGAATCTTCCATTCCGGAAACATGTTTCAGCCGATGGTAGCATCCGGGCTTCATAACAGCGCAGATATCGCAGCAGAGTAACGACGGCACCATACATAAAGTGACCAGCTCCGGCATCTTACCGGGGACACCAACCGCTACAAGTGTGGGATAGTAAATGGCCGCGATGTAGTAAATCGCCGGATATCCCATATTCCGTCAGAAGCAGCGTTCAGTTGTACGGAACGTTTTAGCTGCTCATATGGACTGGTGATCGGTTTAACAGACTTTTATTGAGCAGAGAGCAATTCCACTGAGGCAATTAGCGTGGTTGTCACGTCAGGGATATTACTGACCACCAACCTCACAAATACCTTGCGTTAAACTATTTATCCCCATGTCATGAATTTGACTCCTCAAGGGATTTTGCAATGTAATTACTTTAAAGCAAAATTTGATGTGCTTTTTTTCCATGTTATTTTCCATTACACCTGGCTTCAGTTATTTGAATGAAGATATATTTTGTCATTGTTGCTTTTAAATCAGGAGTTCATCTTGAGTCGATTTATTTTGTAACATTTGACGGAGTACATTCGCTTCTGAAATTGAGGGAAGGAGTTTGTTCTGGCAGGGGGAACGGAGAACACTTCTTTATTAAAGGGAACATTCGTTCATTCTTTTCTTTCGTTCGTTCCAGTCATTTCGGGGGAATGAGTTCTAGAAATCACAGTCACGGCTGACATGTATTACAATAAAATACACTGCATATGTTCCTCCAGACACTGTAGAAGATCCACAGCGATATTCCAGAGACCTGTGATCAAAAAGTTAACGTGTCCTCGGGAAATTAGCGAGGGCTGTGGACAGTTTGAAGAACAATGTTTTCCAGCGCACACATGGGCCGTTTGGCAGGAACCTGACCTCTCCCAGTGAATGACCTGACCACCCCATACACGTCACCTGCGATGTATTCTGTTTAACTTTAAAGATATTCTCAAACCTGCCACAATTCTACCACTATTTATCCATTCATTCGGTCTTTGAAAAAAAGTAGCAAGGGAAATCTGTGAACTATCCGCAGGTTCCAGGGCTTTTCTATTATTTGCCAGGAAGTTCTATTTTCTTTCTCCTGAATAAGCCTCGGCTTATTGGAGAAAGTCTCATCAGTCTGATTGGGTTGTGGAAGTCTTACTAATAAGCGCCCCTCGGTTGACTCGAGAAAGTATCACCTCTGCCTTCAAATTCGTGCTTGCAAAGTGAATCACTTCGTAACGTTCCGGGTTGAACTCCATCTGTAACTTCTCACCGCTGCTCTGCGTCCTGTCACTGTCCTGTTGTAAACTCTGACTACCTTCTATACTATCGATAATTCCACCAAACTCCACATCATTGTAAGTACAATAATCCACCCTTCCACTTCCTTATTCACATCATTTTTGAAGCACAAATATCCTGGGGTCTCAGAACAGATCTCTGCAGGACACCACTGGCACCAGCATCCGGGGAGAAAACGCTCCATCCACAACTACCCTCTGCCTTCTGGGGCGTCAGTCCTGAATCCACAAGCCAACTTTCCCAGGATACCGAACCTTCTGAAAGGTCCTACCATGGTTAACCGTCACATCTTCACAGAATTCAACCAGGCTCGTGAGACATGATCTACAGCTCACAAAGCCATACCGACTCTCCCAAATTAGGTAATGTTTCTCCAAATTCTCGTAAATCCTGTTTCTAAGAAAGCTCTCTAATAATTTGCCCATCACTGAAGTTGGACTCACCACTTACCGCAATCACATAGGCTTTCTCGCGACCACACAAGAAGACGTATTTAACCTGCTGTGTTTTTTTCAAAAGTTCCAGTACATCCTCTCTCTTAACTTCAGTTTGCTGTCGCACATCGGCCTGTTTAACGCTCTCCTCACAAATGTCCCTCTGAATACTGAACTGAAGTCTTCATTCAGGACTTGTACTTCTTTCCCCGACCTCAGGGGCTTGATTCATCTTCTATCCCCGACCAGTCCTACAATCACTCTAGTCATCTTTTTCTTCACATACATCTCAAATGGCTTGGGGTTTTCCTTAAAGCCACTGTAGACCATCTGTAGACGTTTTTAGTTATCCAAATTTCATCCTTCAGTTTGTCCCCGGCTACTTTATAAATCTACAGTCATGTCTGATCCCTGCTGTCTAAACCTGAGGTCAGCTTCCTAAAGCTTCTTTCTTCCTCTTGACCAGCTGTATCACACCTCTTGTCAGCCATGGTTCCTTCACCCTACCGTCCTTTCCCTGTCTGAATGGGGCAAACCTCTCCAGAACCCTGTGTGCAGCCTAAAATATATTCACATTTCCGTTGTGTATTTCCCAGCAATTATCCGTTCCTGATTTATGCTTTGATGTTCCAACCTAATATAATTATAATTCCAATTACTCTGTTAATAACTTTTGGAAGTGACATGGGGCTGTGGGACGGGAGCGGGCAGTGTGATTAATTTGGACCCTGACACGGGGCAGTGGGCAGAGAGTGGTGCAATGTGACGGGTACGGGGAATGACACGAGGTTGTGGGGACAGAGCGGGGCATTGAGATTACTTTGTGACTGACCCGGACCTGTGTGATTAGTGTATGTAAACCTTTTACGAAAGGAGGGTGCTGGACCCCTTATGATTTGCCTACCGAGACAGCCGATCCACAGACGGCGCAATGGCCCCTGTTCTACACAGCGTCCTTACACATCTGGAGAAGAAGGATGCTTATGTGAGAATGCAATTCTTGGACTACAGTTCAGTATTCAACACCATAATCCCCTCCAGGCTCGACAGGAAGCTCAGAGATCTCGTCCTTGACCCTGCCTCTAAGACGCCAGCAGGTTGTAAGAGTGGGCTCCCTCACCTCCACACCTCTGACCTTCATCACAGGAGCCCCTCAGTTCCATGTACTGAGTACCTCCCTTACTCTCTATATACCAATGTCTGTATCGACACCCACAGCTCAAGTCTGTTAAGTAAATTTGCCGATGATTCTATATTGATTGGACTAATCTCAAAATATAACGAAGTGGCCTACACTTGTCCTAACGTTCTTGCGTATATCTTTAGAATATGGTTCTGCCAGTTATTTAATTTATTCTTCTATCTTTGATGATGAAGAAGCGATCGACTGCCTATATAGGGTTTGTCAACCTATAGTACTTATTATTATGGTTTAATTGTTTTTAGCTCAAGGTGGTATAACTTGAGGTACAACCATCGCGAAGATTTTTCCCATTTCTCAGTTTGCTAGGAAATCGTGCGCTCAGATCGCCGGGATGTCTTCTATGGATGGACATGAGTGGTTCACTTGATCTTCCAAGATGACCATTTCTTCATGTTTCTGGATTGTGCTCTCATTTAAGTTTAATGGTGTGTATTTTGTATTAGTTTTACACATGCCGGCATGCAGTGCTCAATTCTGGTTTCGTTAAGAAAAACATTCTGAAGAGGTTTCTTTTCAAATTAACACCCCTCCCCTTCTCCCAGTTTCACCGATGAATTCACCTCCTTGTTATTCTTCCTCCTCTGCCCACAACACTTTTTATTCTGACTTATCATCTTTTTTTTTCTAAAGAAGCCAAAAATTCAAGGACAGAAGTTAATGTAGATGCCATTACTAATGAGAAAATGTGCTTTGGAAGCTGGAACGCCTGGAGGTAGATAAGACCCCTGGACCAGATGATGTACACCCCAGGGTTCAGAAAGAGGTAGTTGAAGAGTTTGACAAGAGTTTGGTCTATAATTCCAAGAAATATCCCTATTATCTTTCATCAACAAATGAATAACATTTTCCACCCTTCAATCGTCTAGTTCTATTTTCGTGGCCAGCGAAGACACACATATAATGTCCAAAAACGCAGCAATATCTTCGCTCGCGTTCCCAAATTACCTGATCTCCCAAATTCAGGTATTGGGAAATCATCTATCACAATGTTTTCCAAGTTTCCATCGCATCCTCTTTCAGAGCGGCGGCATGTTCTGGCATATCGTTCTTTTTACGCGGTGTTCACATTGATCAATGTATTCAGTGAGGAGCTTCACTGCCTCCTTGGACTCCCGAGACGAGTTTTCCTCTGATCTGCCCAGACTCACTCCAGTCTCTTCCTGTTCTTCACAGTGCTACTCGCCAAGGCCTTCTCAAGTCCCTTTCTAAATCTTCTAAGTCCATTGTGAAATTATTTCCTATTTACAATCTGACTCGCCATAACCCTAGCTGATCCTTTCTTCCTAATCTTTAAGTTTCGTTCTTTCTTCCTCTTGACGAGTTGTTGCAACTTTCTTGTCACCCAGGGTTACTTTACGTTATCATCCTTTCCCTGAGTCAACGAGACAAACCTATACTAAACCCGATGTCAGTGCTCCCTAAACAATCTCCACATATCTGTTGCGCATTTCCCTGAGTACATTATTTCCCAATGTACGTTCCCAAGTTCCTGCCAGGTAACACCATACATTGCAGACCCCAAATGCCAGTCTCCTTTCTCCTATCCCTGTGCAATGTAAATGTCGGGGAGTTCTCCCTATCATTTTGAAAGGCTGACCCGCAGAGAGATCTGTCACCGGACGGGTTTGCTTTTGTAATAGTAGATCCGGTATCGACTGTTTGCGAGTCCGCCTTTCTTCTTATAGTGGCATGAATCCATCCTGGACACAACTGAGAAATTATGCCATACCTGAACCTGTTACCCGACCTTGTCCATTTTGAAATATCTTAAACCAGGAAAGTCCTGAAGCCATCCCTGCCCTTGTGACAATCGAGTGTCTGTGATGATTTGAACCAATGTAACACTAACGCCAGCAGCATTGAACGTTTGCATTGCTACCTTTCAGAACTGTATGAAGTAATCAATCTTCCGCCAATTCTGCAATTTCCGGAATATGATTGTTTGAATTAATTACATATTTGGCAAACTATTTAATTGTAAAACGCCTTTAATTGAAAACTCCGCTGACTTACCATTAGACAGTTGCGTTATCTACACAGATGGCCGTTTAATGTAAACACATACTTCATTCCATTCCTCAGCTCTTCTCTGAATTTCCTCTGTGTCAGTGTATAGATACAAGTATTGGTGCACACGCTGAGCATTTGCAACATGTTCCCAAATTGCTGTAGGATGTATACCGGGGAACTCAAATATCTGTCCTGGTAAAAATAGTTTTCCAATTGCCATTTCAGGGAATGGGCTACATTGGGCATCCAAAGTAATATGAAATTAGCTGATATAGAAAACAACAAAATCATCGATTTTCTGCGTTTTTCCACCTCGGCATCTTTCTGATTGTCGCTGCTGTGCCGAAGCTTTCTGCGGACTCTAGTTGCCACCACGATATGTCTTACGGTTAACCCGTTAAACAACAGGATTAAGCCGATTGGTAGCAATGGTGTTAAAATACAGTCCAGTATTGCGTATCCTCTCCACACGGGTGAAATAGCGTATTCAGATGTGCCGGTGCACCGCCACGGCGTGTTGTCAATGATGACGTAAGGTTCAATGACAAAGTATAACGGGACACATCTCCCGCAGCTCACTATAACCACGGTCACGATAACCACCGTTGCCGTTCTCTCGGTGCAGTATCGCTCCCGCAGCTTTCGGCAACATATTGCGATGAAGCGATCGAAGGTAAAACTGACCGTGAACCAAACAGAACAGTCCCGCGTCATAGCCGCAAATACAAGTGTCAAAGCGCACACAGGAGTGATGAGCAGGGATCTGGAATAAATGTAGATATTGTTGGTCTGATCCACTAAAGCAACAACGATAACCACCATCAGATCCGCTGTTGCCATTCCAACCAGGTAACGGGTGATGCATTTGGAGAGTCCGCATTTTCCACGAGATAGGATCACAATCGCCGTTAAGTTAACTGCAAGAAATTGAAAAAAAAACAAAAAGAAATATAATTAGACTAAATGTAGATATTGTTGGTCTGTTCCCTAACGTAACATCGATAACCAGCATCAGATCCGCTGAATCCGTTCCAACCAGGTATGGGTGATGCATTTTCCCCGAGAGAGCATCTCAGTCGCTGTTAAATTAACTACAAGATAATTGAAAATAAAATAGAAATATTGTTTGCAGCATCTCCGTGAATGCCCCCATTCTACCGGTGCTATGCAGGGTATGGTCTGTTTGGAAGTGGAAAGCGGGAATCCAGTGTGTGCGGTCTCGGTCGCTGCACTCCGGCTGAAGGACAATGACGGATGTGAGTGTCAGTGGATTGGCGACCTTCCCACACTTTAGAGCGAGGCATCCGAGCTCCACGACTTACGTACCGGTGAGCAGTCGATCGCTCCTGTAAACAACACTATTTCCATTATTAGAGGTGAAATAGCTGAAGGGATTATTTGTAGCGGTGTCAAAGTGGCATCGTGCAGATATAAAGCACGAGTTCTCATTTACTGACTTGCAGATGAACGAACCTACGTGTCGAATATAGACTGGACCCTCATTTAAATATGCTGCCACGTTGTTAGAAGTTCGAAGTGTCTGCACTGACCGAGACTCGGACCTAGAAAAGCGGAGACCAGCATGACTTCAGAAAGCCGAGCGAGGTGAAATTATGAAACAGTGACGATATTGGCACCAACTTAATTGACAAAAGAAGAAAACACTGCGATCGAGATATGGAAAATGAAAATAAAACCATTAGAGGCCTGAATCCTCCATTCCGGAAACACGTTTCAGCCGATGGTAGCATCTGTGCTCAGTAACAGTGCGGATACCGCAGCAGAGTAACGACGGCACCATACATAAAGTAACCAGCTCCGGCATCTTACCGGGGACACCAACCGCTACAAGGGTGGGATAGAAAATGCCCGCGATGTAGTAAATCGCCGCATATCCCATATTCCGTCAGAAGCAGCGTTCAGTTGTACGGAGAGTTTCAGCTGCTCAGATGGACTGGTGATCGGTTTAGCAGACTTTTATTGAGGTGAGAGCAATTCCACTGAGGCAATTAGCGTGGCGATCACGTCAGGGACATTAGTGACAACCAACTGCACAGACACTTACGTTAAACAATTTTTACTCACTCTGTCCCCGTGGTATGAATTTGACTCATCAAGGGATTTTGCAATCTATTTACTTTAAAACAAAATATGATGTGCCTTCTTCCATGTTATTTTCCATGATACCTGGCTTCAGCATATAAATAGCATATTTTTATATTATTGTTGCTTTAAAACAGGCATTCATATTGAAGACAATTTATTTTGTAATATTTGACCGTGCACATTACCTTCTGAAATTGAGGGAAGGAGTTTGTTCTGGCAGGTGAACTGGAGAACACTTCTTTATTAAAGGGGAACATTCGTTCATTCTATTCTTTCGTTTGTTCCAGTCATTCCGGGTGGTGCGAGTGATGGAAATCACGATGACAACAGACATGTGTTACAATAAAATGCACTGCATTTATGTTCCTCCAAACACTGTAAAAGATCCACAGAGATATTCCAGAGACCTGTGATCAAAAAGTTAACGTGTCCTGGGAAATTAGCGAAGGCTGTGGACAGTTTGAAGAACAATGTTTTCCAGTGCACACATGGGGCGTTTGGCAGGAACCTGACCTCTTCCAGTGAATGACCTGACCACCCCATACCCGTGACCTGCGATGCAGTCAATTTAACTTTAAAGATATTCTCAAACCAGCTACAATTCTACCAGTATTTCGCAATGTTTTCTCTGTTTGAACAAAAGTAACAAGTAAAATCTGTGAACATTCCGCAGGTGCTCAGGCTATTATTTGCCACGAAATTGTCTGTTTTTCTCCAGATTTGCTTTCAGGTATATTGTCTTTCATACAAACATAGAAACATAGAAACGTACAGCACAGTACAGGCTCTTCGGCCCACAAAGCTGTGCCGAACATGTCCCTACCTTAGAAATTTCCAGGATTACCCATAGCCCTCTACTTTTCTGAGCTCCATCTACTTATCCAAAAGTGTCTTAAAAGACCCTATCTTATCCGCCTCCACCATCGTTGCTAGCAGCCCATTCCATGCACTCACCACTCTTTGCGTACAAAAAATTACCCCTGACATCCCATCTGTACCTCATCCCCACACCTTAATCCTGTGTCCTCTTGTGACAACCATTTCCGCCCTGGGAAAAAGCCTCTGCCTATCCACACGATCAATGGCTCTTATCATGTTAGATAGATGGATAGATAGATAGATAGATAGATAGATAGATAGATAGATAGATAGATAGATAGATAGATAGATAGATAGATAGATAGATAGATAGATAGATAGATAGATAGATAGATAGATAGATAGATACTTTATTCATCCCCATGGGGAAATTCAACCTTTTTTCCAATGTCCCATACACTTGTTGTAGCAAAAACTAATTACATACAATACTTAACTCAGTAAAAATATGATATGCATCTAAATCACTAACTCAAAAAGCATTAATAATAGCTTTAAAAAAGTTCTTAAGTCCTGGCAGTTGAATTGTAAAGCCTAATGGCATTGGGGAGTATTGACCTCTTCATCCTGTCTGAGGAGCATTGCATCGATAGTAACCTGTCGCTGAAACTGCTTCTCTGTCTCTGGATGGTGCTATGTAGAGGATGTTCAGGGTTTTCCATAATTGACCGTAGCCTACTCAGCGCCCTTCGCTCAGCTACCGATGTTAAACTCTCCAGTACTTTGCCCACGTCAGAGCCCGCCTTCTTTACCAGCTTATTAAGACGTGAGGCGTCCCTCTTCTTAATGCTTCCTCCCCAACACGCCACCACAAAGAAGAGGGCGCTCTCAACAACTGACCTATAGAACATCTTCAGCATCTCACTGCAGACATTGAATGACGCCAACCTTCTAAGGAAGTACAGTCGCGCCTATCAGGTCACCTCTCATTCTCTGTCGCTCCAAGGAGAAAAGGCCGAGTTTACTCAACTGTTTTCATAAGACAATCGTCACCGTATGTATGTGCAGAACAGCGGAAGTGTTCAAGCTCACCTGTCAATCACACTTCCTTCTGATCCTGCAGTGCACCACTCTGTGACGATTGTGATTCTCGTAGCGATGAGCGGCCCTCGGCTTATTGGAGAAAGTCTCATCACTCTGTTTCCATTGTGGAACTCGCACTAATGTGTGGCGCTCGGTTGACTGAAGCAAGTAATACCTTTGCCTTCAAATCCACTCTCCCTAAGAGAAACACTTCGTACCTTTCCGGGTTGAACTCCGTCTGTGAATTCTCAGTGCTGCTCTGCGTCCTGTCACTGTCCTGTTGTAATCTGCGGCAACCTTCTATACTGTCCATAATTCCACCAACCTCCACATCATTGCAAATACAATAATCCACCCTTCCACCTCCTCATCCAAATCATTCATAGAAACACATAAGCCGGGAGTCTCAAACTGATCACAGCAGGACTCCACTGGTCACCAACATCCAGGGAGAAAACGCTCCATCCACAACTACAGTCTGCCTTCTGTGGGCGTCAGTCCAGAAAACACCAGCCAACTCTCCCTAGATGTCAAGCCTTCTGACGCTATGAACGGTCGTACCATGGTTAACCGTATCAAATGCTTATTAAGATCTAATTATACCAGATCAACTTCTCTACCTTTACGAATATGCTTTGTCACATCCTCACAGAATTAAATCAAGCACGTGAGGCATGACCTGCCTCTCTCAAAACCATTCTGACTCTCCCAAATCAGGGTCTCCCAAACCTCGTAAATTCGGTTTCAATGAATGTTCTCCAATAATTTGCCCATCACTGAAGTAGGATTCACTGGGCTATAATATACAAGGGTATCCTTACTCACTTTCCTGAGCAAAGGGATAATATTTCCATTTCCAATCCCCTGATACCACATGTGCGGCAGTGATAACGCAAAGGTAATCGCCAAGGGCGCAGCAATCTCTTCCTCCGCTTCCCACAGTAACCTGGGATTTCTCGCAACTTCACAAGAGGACTTATCTATCCGAAAGTTTTTTTTCAAAAGTTCCTGTATATCCTCTTTTTTAACCTTGTCTTGTTGTCGCACATAAGCCCATTTAACGGTTCCACGCAAACACGAGGATCTCTCACTGGTGAAAATTGAAGTAAAGTCCTCATTAAGGGCCTGTCCCACCTCCACCAATTCCAGCCGTATGTTTCATCTCTATCCCTGTCCAGAATCCTATACAAGTGCTGCCTAAAATAGCTTCTCATTTAGGTTGTGCATTTTCCAGGGGCATCCGTTCCCTGTTTTAGCTCTGAGATTCCGGCCTAATAGCATCATAATTATATTTACCCAATTAATTACTTTGGGAACGGATACGGGCCTGTCGAAAGAGAGCAGGACAATGTGCTTAGTTCGGGGACTGATCTAGCTCCGAGGGGAGAGATCGCGGTAAGGTGATTCGTTTGGGGACTGACACGGGGTTTTGGGGAGATCGCAGGGCAGTGGGATTAATTTGGTGACTGATGCAGGGCTCTGGGAAGAAAGCCGGGCAGCGAGATTAGTTCAGGGACTGGCATAGGGATCTGGGGAATAGGCTGGGACAACGTGGCAGTGGGGTTAGTTTGAGTTGGCGCGAGGATGTGCAGACATAGCGGGATCATGGTATTGTTTTGTGACTGACACGGGTTTCTGGGATTAGTGAATGTCCCCTTTGAAGAAAGATGGATGCCAGTACACAGTGGAGCACACTAAAATATGAATTTTACTGTGTTTTTCACAAGACTTGGGTTTGTGTTGTTCCATAAATAATTGAAATGACGAATCGAGCTCCCCCGCCCCATCCCTCCATCCAGTAGCTCCCCCTAACGGCGCAGCCCCGCATTCCCATGCTTTCACTCCGGCCTTCCTTTGACCTCCAGGCTACGGAATCCCCGAGCCCAGGAGCACCGCCAGACACACGAGTGCCTGGACTTCTGATCACCCACTCACCGAACCGGCTCTCCCCCGTGGATCACGGAGTGAGGTAAATCTCCAACCTTCCCTCACCTTCGCTCGGCCTCCACGGCCTTGGGACCAATCGACCCGAAACGCCTGGCAAGCTCCCGTGTCTTCAGCACCCTTACCCCCGGCAAAGAGGCAGGAGGTCGGGGGCGTTTTACGTCCGGATGAGGACAGGCACCGGTGAATCACCGTATTGTGGAATAGGAAGTAGAAGGGACCTGGTGGATGGAGGGGAATCCCGGGTACTCAAGGTACAGGCGATGGAGACACGGGCCAAATTCTCCCTACCTACCTCCAGTCCGACCCGGCTCTCGTCTGCACTGAGCTCCGGCTGCGACTCTAAATCCGCCTGCAGACTGGAAAGAGGGCTGGCTGTATCCCGTCCGCGTCCTCCCCGGGGCAACTGCATCTCTCGCCGGCAGGCAGGCACGGTCCCGATCGGGAAGGGCAAGAAACGCCAAAGAGGGTAGGGAAGTCGATTTCTGTGGAGGGTCGCAGAGATAGTGAGGGTCAGGTCGGAAGAGGGGAGAGAGGGTGTCATGTAGAAGAGGGTGGTCGGGTAAGGAAGTGAGGGTCCTCGCAAAGACTGGTTAGAGTAGGAGATGACGAAATGGGGAGGAGAGGGAGATCAGTGTGACAGGGAGGGAAGGGTCAGTCCGAGACGGAAAGGGCTGAATGGATGTTTCAGTGAGATTTTACACTGGAAGCTGTGCAACCCTAAACTGACGTGCCGGTATGAAAGCCCTCTCTCTTGCTTTGTGGCCCTTCGTAGCTCGTTATGTTACGGATTCTGATTAATCTTTTCGATCCCCGCTGAATCGTCTCCGCTGTTCTGCTTTTAGGTCAAAACTCCTCAACCTTTCCTGACTCGATGAGTGAAACGTCGATTGACCCAAGAGCATGTTTGCAGGAAGGAGATCGTCCGCCGACAGGAACACACGATCCAGAAGCTGCAGAAAGTCAATAACTACTTTCCGCCGTTCTTATCCAACTCTCTGCCTCGGTGGATCACCTCCGTGCCGTACAAACGGAATCGATTTATCTCTAACCCGGTATTGCAACTTCCTGTCCCAGAGCGTCTTACACTTCGAGCGCCAGCGCTCTCTGTATTCTACACACCGTGACAAGATCGTCTTCTTAATCTATCTATTGACTGGCCGAGATTTGACCTGGGAAACCGTTAATAAAAACAACATTTGCAACACATATGAGGATTTCACCGCTGACAAGCGCCGAGCCTCCGACCTTGCGAGATGCGTAAAGGAGGCATCGGATCTGATACTTCACCTGCGACAAGGATTGTGCCGTGGAATCCGAGGCCATCGCCCCGTGGTTCGGCTAGAATGACGGATAAGACGCTTGTCCATTTCCATCACGGCCTTTGGAGCAATTGAAAGATGAGCTGTTTACCTGGGAGTTGATCCCCCGACCTCTAACACCTGGTCAGTCTGGCTCTCCGTATTGACAAAGATCTTATGGAATCATGAACCGATGGCTTCAGAATCCATGCAGTTAAGGGAAAATTCTTTAATACGGTGGAGCCGACCACCAACGCATCAAACAGCAGCCGAGTCGGCTCTCCCCAGCCCCTCGTTCCATTACCATAGCCCGTCTCACTCCCTCTGTCCTCCTCCACAATCTGTCGGCTCTACACTCGAAGGAGGTTCTGCTGGTTTCCGGCTCAGCAGATTACTTTCTGGATGGGACTGTGTGTCCCATCCACTGCGTGTCCCATCCACTGTGTGTCCCATCCACTGCGTGTCCCATCCACTGTGTGTCCCATCCACTGTGTGTCCCATCCACTGCGTGTCCCATCCACTGCGTGTCCCATCCTCTGCGTGTCCCATCCACTGCGTGTCCCATCCACTGTGTGCCCCATCCACTGCGTGTCCCATCCACTGTGTGCCCCATCCACTGTGTGTCCCATCCACTGCGTGTCCCATCCACTGTGTGTCCCATCCACTGTGTGTCCCATCCACTGCGTGTCCCATCCACTGTGTGTCCCATCCACTGTGTGTCCCATCCACTGCGTGTCCCATCCACTGCGTGTCCCATCCACTGCGTGTCCCATCCACTGTGTGTCCCATGCAGCTTGGACGCCGAGCCGAAACTTTCTCTCACGCCATCGACAGAGCGGCCATTGACGAACCACCCTTGGGAACTGTGAGAGCCAGGCGGACGCCCACACGGCTTCTGCACCACGAGTCCGTTCCATTCCTTTCACTTTGTGTTCCTCCTGGCTCCACACTCAAGGCTGTCCCTTTGCCTGTTCGTCCGGTGCACTGTGGAGTTGGAGGCCTCGTTGCTAGACTACCGGCCTGCAACCTCAGTTGATGTCACCCCATAAACTGGTAGAAACGGGTGGGACCTTGGCCCTCACCAAACCTGCACGAGATTATCCTACCTTTGCTCTCGCCTGTAGTGGTAGAGAAGCAAACATCCTGTCATATCACAGACATGACTGTGTAATCGAACTCTTTCGAAGCACCTCCCCATCCCGTGGCACTATGCTCTCCCTCACTCCGGCAAAAGCTGGAAATTTGTGTTTCAGAATAAACTCTCTGAGTTGCTAGGACGCCGCTCTCTTGTCGCACTCTTGTTTTCCAATCCTCTAATGACTAAATACAGGAGATTCCTCGTTATCCTGACCGGTGTTTACAAGCCGCTAAATGCCGACTTTGAGCAGGCACTGGAGATATTGAATGATGTCATCAGCAAACAAGAAACCGTCCAGCCCGACTTCTTCCTAATAATTTTGGTGACTTCAGTCAGTCTTTAAAAGCATTGACACAAACTTCAATCAGGCTTGTTTGAAGAAATCTCTGCCCAATTATCTTCGCAATGTAACCTGCAGCTCCGAGCGTCACAACGCACTCGGCCATTGCTACACTACCATTAGGGATGCAGAATTTTCCTAGACCACATTTCGGGTCATCGGATCACTTGGCTGTACATCTCCTCCCTGTGCTCAGGAAGAAGCTAAACAGCAGGGCTTCAGAGATTAGACAACAAAAGGTGGTCGTGGGAGGTGGAGGGCGGCTATAGGATTGTGTCCAGACGGCGAACCTGGCCCTGCTGGGGACTCATCAGAAGGTCTGAATGATCATCGCCGTTGTTGTCACGGACTTTATAAAAACAGTCCTAGACGAGCGTTTCCCCATTAAGTCAGTCAGAGGCTTCTCCAGTAGGAATCGCTGGCTGACCCATGAGTTCCGCCATCTGCTGAGGGCCCAACCTGAATCACTGACCAATGCTCGACAGCTGTGGCAGGGGTTGCATGCTGTCACTTCTTACACAGTGAAGACAGTCAGAGTCTTCTCCAGTAGGAATCGCTGGCTGACCCATGAGTTCCGCAATATGCTGAGGGCCGAACCTGAATCACTGACCAATGCTCGGCAGCTGTGGCAGGGGTTGCATGCTGTCACTTCTTACACAGTGAAGACAAGCGACTCAGGTGTAAACAAGGCATTGCCTGCAGGTGGTTCCAATGGCCTGTAAGCTCTCTTTGACCGTCAAGACATGCAGGAACCTTCCGGAACTCCCAAAGCCCCCGATGACCCTGTGATTCCTGTCTCATGGCCGACATGACAGCATCGTTCAGAAGGGTGAACGGGCGGTGAGCATCGGACCCAGACTGAGTACTAATGACCTGAGCTGATCAGCGGTCTGGGGTTTTCCCCGATATCTTTAACGTCTCGCTTAGGCAATCTGAAGCAACTACCTGGTTCAAGCAGGCTTTAATTGTACCGGCGCTTAAAGAGAAAGTAGTCATCCGCCTCAGGGACTATCGTCCAGCAGCTCTTACATCCACAGGGCTGAAAAGTTTTGAGAGATCGGTGATGAAGTATATCAACTCCTGCAGGAGAAGCGACTTCTCCAGTTTACCTGCGGTCGCAACTGGTCCGCAGCAGACGCAATTTCATTGGCTCTTCACCCAACCCTGGAACATCGGGACAGCGAAGACGCATACATCAGGATGTTCTTCATCGACTACAGCTCGGCATCCAATGCTGTCATCCCACAGATCTAGTCAATAAGATTCAGGACCTTATCCTTAATACCTCCTTGTGCAATTGGATCTTCGAGTTCCTATTCTGCTGTCCCCGGTCAGCTCAGATTCGCTAAATCATCTCTTCCACAAACTGCATCGACACAGGTGTCCCGCAGGGTTGTGTGCTTCTCCCTGCTCTACCTACGTTATATTGATGACTGAGGCGAAGCGCAGCTTCAATGCTATATTTAATTCTACTGTATACACCACTGCCGTTTAACGAATCACAGGTGTGCCGCAGGGTTGTGTGCTTCGCCCTGCTCTACCTACGTTATATTGATGACTGAGGCGAAGCGCAGCTTCAATGCTATGTTTAATTCTACTGTATACACCACTGCCGTTTAACGAATCACAGGTGTCCCGCAGGGTTGTGTGCTTCGCCCTGCTCTACCTACGTTATTTTGATGACTGAGGCGAAGCACAGCTTCAATGCTATGTTTAATTCTACTGTATACACCACTGCCGTTTAACGAATCACAGGTGTGCCGCAGGGTTGTGTGCTTCGCCCTGCTCTACCTACGTTATATTGATGCCTGCGGCGAAGCACAGCTTCAATGCTATGTTTAATTCTACTGTATACACCACTGCCGTTTAGCGAATCACAGGTGTGCCGCAGGGTTGTGTGCTTGTCCCTGCTCTACCTACGTTATATTGATGACTGAGGCGAAGCACAGCTTCAATGCTATGTTTAATTCTACTGTATACACCACTGCCGTTTAGCGAATCACAGGTGTGCCGCAGGGTTGTGTGCTTGTCCCTGCTCTACCTACGTTATATTGATGACTGAGGCGAAGCACAGCTTCAATGCTATGTTTAATTCTACTGTATACACCACTGCCGTTTAACGAATCACAGGTGTGCCGCAGGGTTGTGTGCTTCTCCCTGCTCTACCTACGTTATATTGATGACTGAGGCGAAGCACAGCTTCAATGCTATGTTTAATTCTACTGTATACACCACTGCCGTTTAACGAATCACAGGCCTTGATAAATCAGTGTATAGGAGAAAGATTGATAATCTGTCCGAGTAGTGCCACAACTCCTCACTCATTGTCAGCAAGAAGGTGGGGCTGATTAGTGACTTCAGGAACAGGAAACCGGAGATCCATGAGTTCGTATTCTTCGGAGGATCAGAGGTGGAGAGGGACATCAGATTTAATGTCCTATTATCATTTAGGAGGATCTGTTCTGAGTCCAGCAGGTAAATGCAATTTAGGGGAGGAACAGCAGTGCCTCCATTTCCTCAAAGGTTATCGAAGAATACCTGAAACTTTGTGAAACTTCCATAGATGTGTGCTACATAGTGCACTGACTCGAAGTATCACACTGACGCTTTTGAACATAACATCCTACATCAATAGTGGATATGGTGCAGTGCATTGTAGGTAAAGCGTTCCCCACCTTTGAACAAATCTACACGGAGCGCTGTCGCAGGAAAGCAGCGTCCATCATTAAGAAACCACTCCATCAATGCAATGCACTCTGCTAGCTGCACCCCCATCACGAAGATAGTACAGGAGTCTCAGGACCCTCGCCAACAGGTCAGGGATAGTGATTACCCCTATCAACCATCAGGAAGAAGGTACAGGAGTCTTAGGACCCTCGCCAACAGGTCAGAGACAGTGATTACCCCTATCAACCATCAGGAAGAAGGTACAGGAGCCTTAGGATCCTCCCAACTGTTAAGGAACAGTAATACCGCTTTCGATCATCATGCTGTGAAGTACAGAAGATATCTTCAGTCAACGTCCCTCACCCCATCTCTGAATTGTTCCGAGAATCTACGGACTAACTTTCAAGAACTTTTTGTTCGGTGTCATTAACATTTATTGTTTTTTTTTTGTTATCTCTTAGTTCAAAACCTGCGGTGCGGGCATCGGAAGGCACACTCACATCTCAACTGTTAGGAACTGTTGGATTATTCTAGTGGTGTTTACTCTTGGCTTGCTGAAGATTTACATAATTATTGCGGTGTTGGCATAGTTTTTAATTCTATTGTGTGGTGATTGCTGTAGATATTATTATTAGGAAAATGTATGCCCTCTTCCCGTTCCATATTCTTCAATATTTTCTTTAAATTTCCCATGTCTTCGGTATTTTTCACTTAGTGATTTCTGTATGTTTTACGTGTTTAGAATGGCTATATTTCTAAAGTACGTTGTTTTTGCTTGTTTATACTGTAATGTTATATACCGACTAAAAGTATAGATTAGCCTATCTGTAATACCGGATCATTTCTAAAATAATTTGTCGGACTCTGACAGTAAACCATGATCACGCTTGTATTTATAGCAAGGCTGTGCGCCTTTTATGAGTTTATATTTTAAACCAAAGTTTTGTTGTCCGTCCCAATAATTTGCTGTTCGTCCTTTGATTATGTCTGTGTAAATAATCAGATTGAGTTAAAGTGGTGCAGGATCTGTAATGTGTCGAGTTGTTTTTGGTTTCTTTTGGCATTTTATGCATTTACCATCTTGCACGTATTGGTCTTTTTTACTTATATTTGATAATGTTTTTGAGTTTACCTGCTGGGCCGGGATTGCAACAAGGAGCCTCTCTGTTTCATGGACGGGGCTACAACTCTGAGGAAAGCGTTCGCTTCTGCCAGACCGACATCCAGACCGCTCAGATCGTGGGATGTCTTCCATGGGGGGGTCTTGCTTTTCCACTGGTTAGATTTTACTCAGGTGGAATTATATGTCATTTTCTTGGGTTGTGCTTCCATTTAAATTTAGTGACGTGTACTTTTTATCAGAAATGCGCATAGTCCCGCGCAGTGCTGAATCCGATTTCGTTGTTGAAAATATATTATTCGAAGTTTTAGATGACTGAATTGTAAAGATTTATGCCTATTAATCTTCATCCTCCTCTGTCAGAGGTTCAGGATGTCAGTACTGTGTAGTACGTTATTGGGTGCCGATAACAGTTAGGATAATTTTGTCTGCTCTCTCAGCTTGGCCATTAGCATTCTGCGGAGTCTCCACACCGGTGACGTTGCAATTAACAGAACGTTGTGCAACCGTTGTTGAAGTGAGTCTATTTGCATCAGCTCTTCGCGGGTTGGGTTGGCATCTTCAATGTTTTTTGTATAGCATTGTTGTGCTCTTTAAGTTGGTTTCTTTCCAGCTCTTGTGCAATTTCATGTTGTTTCTGGTTTAACATGTCTATAGGGATTATATTATAGTGTTTTTTTTTAATTTTCACTATTCGCGGATCTGCTATTCCTTGTGCATTTACTTGTATAAAGGGAGATTGCGCTGTACACTGTTGATGAAGTTTGCCCTGTGTACTGTCATGTCAGTCTCAAGTATCGTTACTCAGTAATGAATGGAGATTATAAATGTGTGTACTTGAAATGAAACGACGGAAAAGGCAAACAACCAAACACATTTAAAATGCCCACTTCAATTGTGTCTACCTTTTCTGAACGACTCGTGTGTTCTCAGTTGTCAGTGTACTACTTGTCTGAGAAACAACAGCTGCAGTTGTATTCTGCAGTGTTCGTGGCCTACATTGAAGGCAGGGTGTATCATTCTCGGGTGTCCCAGTGACAGGCCGCCCATTCAGCAGCGCAGACCTATCTGTTCGCCGACTGTCACGCCCGGCGCCAGTTCCAGCCATGTCCTGGCAAACCCCTGTGCCGCTTTTCTAATGCTCTATTCATTACAGTGTCGGGTGCCGTATGGTCATGTACTTCGGTAGAAGAAATTAAAGAGTTAACTATTTTCTAAACGGAGAGAAAATACAGAAAAGAAAACACAGATGCAAAGTGATTTGGGGGTCTTGTGCAGGATTCCCTAGAGATGTTTTGCAGGTGGAGCCTGTGCTGAGGAAGCCAACTACACAACCATATCTACATCGGTGGTGCGCAGGTGGAACAGGTCAAAAGCTTCAAGTTACTCGGGGTGAATATCACAAAAGACATGACTTGGTCTAGCCAAGCAGAGTCCACTGCCAAGAAGGCCCACCGGCGCCTTTACTTCCTGAGAAAGTTGAAGAAATTTGGCCTGTCCCCTAAAACCCTCACTATTTTTTATAGATGCACCGTAGAAAGCATTCTTCTAGGGTGCATCACAACCGGGTATGGAAGTTGTCCTGTCCAAGACCGGAAGAAGCTGCTGAAGATAGTGAACATAGTCCAGCACATCACACAAACCAGTCTTCCATCCTTGGACTCACTTTACACCGCACGCTGTCGGAGTAGTGCTGCCAGGATAATCAAGGACATGACCCACGCAGCCAACACACTTTTTGTCCCTCTTCCCTCTGGGAGAAGGTTCAGGAGCATGAAGATTCGTACGGCCAGATTTGGGAACAGCTTCTTTCCAACGGTGATAAGACTGCCAAACAGATCCTCACCCGGATCTGGGCCGTACCTTCCAAATATCCGGACCTGACTTGCACTACCTTACTTTCCCTTTTCTATTTTCTAATTATGATTTATAATTTAAATTTGTTATTATATTTATTTCGATTTGTACTTCAGGGAGCGCGAAGCGCAGAAACAAATATCACTGTGATGATTGTACGCTCTAGTATCAATTGTTTGGTGACAATAAATTATAAAGTTAAAGTTAAAGTGCGATGCTCACTTTGCTCAAGTGGACTAAAAATTAAAAGCAAGTGTGTGATGTTGAGATTTTATAAAGCAAGTGTGAGAGCTCACTTTGACTGCTGTGAGCACTTTTAGGGCACTTATTTTAGAAAGGATGCTCTGAAACTGGAGAGGATTCAAAGGACAGTTACGAGAATGATTGCAGTACTTATCGGCTTGTCTTATGAAGAGCGGTTGGTGGCTCTGGGGCTGTATTGACGGGAGTTAAGAAGGATGAAGGGTGAACTCAATGAAACCTATCGAAAGTTAAAAGACGTTGGTGGATGTGAAGAGGATGTTTCCTTTGGTGGGAGAGTATAAGAGCAGAGAAAACAACCTCAGAATAGAGGGATGTCCTTTTAGAACGGAGATGAGGAGGAATTTTTTTAGCCAGAGAGTGGTGAATCTGTGGAATTCATTGCCACAGGCAGTTGTGGATGCCGTCTTCATGAATATTTAAGATCAAGTGTGACAGATTATCCATTGGTCGGGGCATGAAGGAATACGGGAGTGGGGGTGGGTGGGAGGGTAGGCAAGAGATGGATCAGTAATTATGAAATGACGGAGCGCCATTGATGGGCCAAGTTGCCCAATTTTGTTCCTATCTTATGGTCTTATGATCTATTCAGTAGACATTTTCCCATTTCTGAAGTGAAGGGTTGTTCCCTACAGCCATACTTTGTCTTTAGATGTCCTTTAACTTGAGAATGAATGCCGACCAAAGCCAAAGTGATATCTTATTTCCCACCTGTCCTTCATATCGGCAGACCATTCCGTTATCCGCCGTGGGTACGCATATTAATATTATATTTATCTTTTTCCTCGGCTCAAGCGTGTGAAACATGAGGGACAGGGAAAGCCAAGCACAGTAATTTCTCAATTGCCGGGAACTTTCAGACTACTCAGTTGGTGGAGACTCTTGCGCCTTTCCGGAGATTTACAGAAATATTGCAGTGTGGGCCGAATTGTTGAATGCTATTGTGAGTTGAAGGTTGGATGATACCAGTTGTGGACGTTGCTATTGGATCAATGTACACCCTGTTCATAGTCCACAGCATTTCAAATTCCTCTTCATGCAGCATGTTTCTGGTGTTTGTCGCTTACTAATTTCCGTATGTTATGTACGTTTGGAACGGCTACAACTTTCACGTCAGTTGCTCCTGCTTTTTGATCCTGTATTATTACAGTATTTCTGGACGTTTTACTATGGATCATCCTGTCTGTAATTACAGATTGGTCGTAATATAATGTGTGGTACTCTGAAGCTAAAACTGGATCAAGAGGTTGTATTATCAAGTAGGATTTTGATAAAAGATGTTTACCATATGAATGTGTCTATAGAAGTTACACTGCCGCATGATCCTGTAATCTCTTCGATTGTTTCTCTTGGCATTTTCTGCATTTATCTCGTCAAATTTGGTTGTCATTTAAAGCACGTTTGTGATGGTTATTTTGTGTTATTTTGTCCTGTATTCTCCATATTTCCCCCTGCCCCCTTCCCCACCCGCAACCGGTTTCACGTATCACCTCGTGATTCTCTCTCCTCTCCTCCACCTTTTCAATCTACCCCTGATCTTGTTTTTTGAACAGAAGTGTCTCCGTCCGAAATGTTGACTGTACATTTTTTTGTCCACAGATGTTCGCCGGTCTGCAGAGTTCCTGAAGCATTTGGTGTGTGTTGCTCAGATTTACAGCACCTGCAGAATTTGTTCTAAAGAGTGAAACAGAAACATAGACTATTATAACTTATCTAGTAGAAAGTGAATCCTGCTAACTCTCGCCCTACGGTCTGTGTCAAGGGTGCAGGTGTGTCAATTTCCAACATAGACATTGCGGGGCAGTGAAAGAGAAACGAGGACATGGAGATTTATTCAGCCGCTGTGACGAACTGCATGTGTATCAATATCAGGTAGGCAGCATCTATGGAAATAAATGATCAGTCGACGTTTCGGGCCACGACCCTTCAACAGGGCTCGTAAGGCATCTGGAGGGTGCCAGAATAAGAAGGTTGGGCGAGGGGACGAAGGACATGCTAGAAGGAGACAGTTGACGGCTGCTGGGTGAGGCGGTGGGACAAAATAAGTGGAAAATACAAAGGGTTGGAGAAGAAGCTATCTGACAGGAAAGGAGAGTAAATCATGGGAGGAGAGAGGAGGGGCTCCAGGGGGAGATCATAGGCAGATGAGGATAAGGTTTAGAGTCCAGATTAGGAAAATAATGAAGAGGAAAAAGGGTGAGGAAAACTACCGGAAGATAGAGATATCCATGCTCATGCCTCATCATTGGAGGTTACCTTGGCGGAATATAAGAGGCGGCCATTGATTGACATCTCGGACTGGGAATGGGGATAGATGTAGAAATAGCTTGTCCACGGCGAAATTCCCCTTTAGTGGATGGGGCTGTGTGGCTGGACGAACCGTCATTTAATTAACCGTTTGCATGCGTTCCGTATCTTCTTAAGACTGATTGCGATATTACTTGAAGACTCCACAATATTACTATCTATTTTACGACCTATTTATTACAAAGTACAAACAACCTGTTCTTTTATACATTTCTGGTGCAAGATCTACAACCGAGCCAATTCCCAGAGTGAAACAAAGCAGCCCAATTGGTCTATGATGATAAAGTCTATGGAGTTTAGGAATGGGCGAAATCAACAATAATAATCCTGAAACAGAGGAGAATCTGATCTGAGAGTGTTTTGCAACAACATTCACTAACTTCTCGAATTGGCATTTCTTTGTCTTTAAGATTTTGTAATTTCGTGTCAAGCTATCCATACCTCATCACAATTGAATTTTAATTGAATGACATCATGTTTATTTTTACACCGGTTGTTGAAAGACACGTCAGCCTTTGTAGTATTGAATATTCAGTGTGCTGGAGCGGGTATAAATAAACGGCCGTGGAGATTCATCAGCTCAGAGTTTCTTCAGCGAGATCGCTTGCAGCTGGAAGACGGGCTGAATCTCACACAGCATGCTTGAAACGTTTTACAGTGTGAGAAAGACGTGGTACATGATCATTGCCGTTATCGGTGTTCCAGGTAAGAGCATAACCAAACGAGCATTTGCTGTTCTGTGTGCGCGTTCTTGGAACTCGTTCAGTTACCATCAGCGTTCAGCTACCGGTGTATCAGTGAGTGCGGTGCAGACATTGTGACAAAAATCTGTGTCCGTTTAGAAGTTCCGCTGCAGTTCAATCCGTGGTCTCTTGTCAAAATCAGCCGGCGGTTGAAACAGATGTAGACTAGATGTTCTGGGAAATGGATTTATTTTGTGGATTCATGGCAGGCAATTTTGATGTATCAAGGCAAATCCGCTGTCAAAGCAAATTTCGGTAATCCAGCGCGCTCGGCACATTTACGGGTTACCTCGCCTTATCCTGTATCTGTAATACAACGTGCTTGAAATTCAAATTTAAAGGTATTGCGCCGTGTTTTAGGATATTGCTGCAAGTTTGAAGGGAAGCGAAAACCCAGTGAGATCGAGGGACCAGTGGCAGATATCACTTGTGAATTAGATTCCGAATCATCGGGAGTGTCCAGAATTCAAATAAGGGTCTGTGTGTGTGTGTCTCAGTGTACCAGGGTTTGATTCCACGCCTGATTATCTGTGAGGGGAAGAGGGAATTAAGAGGTAACCCAGCGGTGTCCGTTGGAGGTCAGGCGGGGTAATGTTCATGCGATTCTCCGCTCTGATCTTCGAAGGATTTAAAATAACGCTGCACTAGTTTGGAGTAACTCCTAAAGAGGCTGTTGTTTTGAAGTGTCTCCTTTGGAAATTGAATGGTTTAGGCACTAACATGCAGGATAACTGAAACATTCAGCCGGTCTGGAAAAATCTTTGAATATCGAAAATTGGACCTTTCTTGTCGGATACCTTGACATAGTTGTGGGAAAGTCCCGACCAGAGTAGTTGCCCTACGGGCGGGTGACAAACAGGAGGAAGCTACACCATGTGAACGGGGGAAATAAATTTGCTTTTCAGATGCGGAGCAGCGTTGCTTCGCTCTCTGAGGAGAGTGGCAAAACCTAGGTGACGGGATCACGGCAATGACAATCACCGAGAAATGTGCAGGGGTATCCAGGCTGTACGCATCAGCCTGAAACATAATGGGGGAAGGTTTATATTGATTTGTTCAAAGCGACCCCCGCAATCAGTTAGCAAGCCTCCTTCCCAACTGTGCTCCTCTGCCAGTGGCGAATACCGCACCCATTAACACAACATGCACCGATCCAGCCATGTTCGACTCCCGCTTTACACATCGTAAACGCACAGTAATGAACTACACACAAAGTCTGACATTTGATAATTCCGAGCTTGTATCTGTCGTGTCACCCACGAAACGGCGAGATAGTAATTAACTAATATTTTTGCTATTCCCCCAAGTGAATTTAGTGGCCATTCCGGTCCTGTCCCGGGGAAAGTGCGGCCTCTCCACCTGCACCACTCGCTACCTGGTGGCCATGGCAACGGCGGATCTACTAACCATCATCTTTGACGTCATACTGTGGCGGATCAGTTATTACTACTTCCCCGGGACATTCCTGGACATCACCCCCGTGTGCAGTGTGATCGCTGTCCTGGGATTTGCAGCCATGGACTGTTCTGTCTGGTTCACCGTCACTTTCACCTTTGATCGGTTTGTCGCCATCTGTTGTCAGAAGTGGAAAGCAAAATATTGCACCGGGAAAACTGCGGCTGTGGTTCTGACAACAATTAGCGTTCTGTTCTTTTTCAAAAACGTGCCCGACTTCTTTACATATCATCCTGCGAAAGTGATTGACAATATGCCCTGGGACTGCATTCGAAAGCCGGGCTACTATACGGATCCCCGATGGGTGGGATATGAATGGTTTTCTACAGTTCTAACGCCATTTCTCCCGTTCTTGTTAATATTCCTGTTCAACGCTCTGACAGTCAGACACATCTTAGTGTCTAGTCGCGTCCGTAAGGTGCTGAAGGGTCAGCGAAAGTTGGAGAACCGCAGTGACCCGGAGATGGAGAGCAGGAGGAGGTCTGTGATCTTACTTCTCACCATCTCCGGGAGCTTCATCATCCTGTGGTCGGTGAATGTTGCCGAATTCCTTTATTACACTATTTCTGGGTTGAATCAAAATAATTATAACGCTTCGGAGTTCATATTTCAACACTCCGGATACATGCTGGTGTTATTAAGTTGCTGCACAAACACGTTTATTTATGGGGTAACTCAGTCGAAGTTTAGGGATCAGTTCATCAGCGCAGCGAAATATCCGCTGATATCAATTATTCAGCGAATTAATAAACAGAATCTCTAAGTTCTTCTCGGGGGGCTTAGCGGTGTTTTCCTTTTTGATATTAAAGACCTGACACCGATTGGATGATGTGGCAACGGCGAGAATGAACCTAGTTTAGGCCTGACAGACACAGTGGGGTAACAAATAACCTAAGGCACCGAGAGCCTGTGACCTCCACTTCCTACTAATTACTGAACTAATCCTACCTTAATTTTTTAAAATATGTTTTCACTATATTCCCGCTCCCGTCACCTCGACATATATTTCGATTATAACAGAACGGGCCAGGATCTGAGGATATTCAACGCCAAATCGACAACAATGCAGCTCATTCGTTAATTTACTATATTGCATAAGAGTTAAATGGAAAATGAATTCCATAGTCTACACGAACTTACAATAAACCTTTCACTTGTCCTTCGCAATAGCTAAAACTGTTGAAAGGAAATACTAACGAGTGGAGAACTCGGGAGGTCTGGTCAGAATTGTGTGAAATTTCTATGGGATACCCAATTCCTACTCTGCTGCAAAAAATAAATGTCATCTCCCTTCCTAACTTCTGACAATTTTCATCCGAGCAAATTGCGTTTTGAATCTCCTCTGCGTTCATTCCAGTACAATCGCGTGTTTAATAATATTTCTCGTCTCACCTAAAGCTGGCAACATTTGAGGCATGGACATGGACAAGTACACTCATCTCTCAATTGCTGTGAACTTTAGGACTGTTCTGATGATGGTTACGATTGCAGCTTTCTGAAGATTTGCGTAAATATTGCCGGGTAGGTCTAATTTATTAATTCTGTTGCGATGAAACCACTTTTAGATATTACGTTTGCGACAATGTTCACCCTGTTCGTGTACCATAGGCTTTCAATTTCCTCTTTCACGTCAGCATATTTCTGTTATTTCCCTTCCTGATTTCTGTATGTTATGGGTGATTGGAATGGCTACATCAATTAAGTTGTCCTTGCTTGTTGATTCTTTGATATTATATCCGGACGAGTATCATGTATTGTCCTATCTCTGGTAATGGATCGGTCGTAATGTAATTGCGGGGCTCTGACTCAGAAAATGGATCATGGTTGTACTTTTACCGATGTAAAGTATCTTCCATGCGTTTGCATTGTAACGCAAGAATGTTGGTGAATTAAGCTCGCCACTTGAGTTTACCTGTGTAAGTAATAAGAATGAATTAAACTGTTGCAAAATCCTGTAATGCGTTGGAGAATTTCTGGTTTATTTTCGCATTTTGTGCTTTATCGTCTTGAATTTGCTGCTGTTTTATTGTATATTTTAATATTTTTGTTACAGAGAAAGAGAATGGCGGAGAGGGTCTGCAGTAGAGCGACACCCGGCGGGTGTGGAGAGGGAGACAGACAGTAGGAGAGAGAGGCCAGTGTTGGGGAGATACACTATGCTTATGGGTTGGTGGGGATCTGAAACCGAAGGCGCCCTGGGGAGGGGAGGGAAGGATGGAGATTTATATCACCTCGGTGGGGCTGATTCATGGAGCCAGAAAATGCTGGAAGAATTTATCTGATCAAACGGCTTCTATGAAGAGAAATACAGTGGGCATTCACAGTCAGGCCTCTCCAACTGGATGGAACGATGGTGGAGACATGGTCAGTATGAATAGGTGGACACATGTGTCCGCAGGCTGTAGGAGAATCCGGATAGGGGAGGGCGACAGACAAATGGTGTGCTGATAGTGGACAAAATCGCTGCCTGGCTAGAAAGGGTTGTCTCCATGTTTCATACCATCGACAGGATGGGAGCATCGGGTGCTCTCCGAATCTCCGCCGCGATCTGTTTGCTACTCTGCCCTTTTCGGCGGTGAAATGAAGTTCTATCTCCTTGTTTTGTTTTCTCTGACGGCAACACGGACAGCCTGACGTAGTGAGCTCTGTGAATTTGTCACTTTAATTCTCCGTTCTCTTCTCAGGGCACCGGACTGTGTGGTTTCTATGGCCCTGCGTGGCTGCCCCGCTGTTCAATATAATCGTGGCTGATTTAACCCGGATACATTTCTTTCTCTGCTCCAGTTTCCAATCATTTTCCTCATTCCATCTGCCCAAACACTATATTTGTGCAGTGTATGCTTCTATCTTTCCGATACGCCAGCCTCCACAGCTCTCCTCGGTACAGTATTGCAGGGATCCGTGCAGTCAGTCATTAATACAATCTACCTTCACTGTTTTAAATGACTGTCCCTTAATAAAACCGAGTCCGCTCGTTCATGAGCCTCCCGACAGTGAAAATGCGTTGGTGTGTATCTTCCTTTGCCGTTAATGCAGTGGAAGACTCAATAATATTATCCTTCCGTAAGAGGACTACAGACATCACCTGTTCTGACTCTTTCAGAATGTAGGACAGTGCAGCAAAGAAATGTCCGGCCCATGATATCGGTATCTACCTTGACGCCAAATGTAACCAATCCGCGCTGTTCGACATGATCCGAAAAGCAACCGAATGCCGCAGTCACATCCGGTCTCATTAATTTGCCCAACGTGCTTCTTTCAAACGTATCCCCTCTCATCCAATGTCCGTGTCCTCGACAATCTGTCGTTCCGAAACCGATAAATTTCTATTTCTTTTTCAAACTTTTTATTAATATCAAAATAATGGATATACATAGTATTGCCACACAGTTGTTGGGATTACATTGTTAAAAGATAACATATATAGTTATATATTCATAGTACAAAGTTAATGAACCTCCCAAAGATGTTCAAATACAGATGTAGAGTTCACAAAAATAGGATTAACATATCCAGAAAGACTAAAAAAAGAAGAAAAAACAAATATGTATATACATATATATATCCCCAAAAAGAAAAAAACTGAACTAACTAATACTAACATAGCAGAAAAAAAAGCTAAGAAAAGAACATAGGCTGTTTATAGTATCGGGGGAAAAAACAGTACCATTAGTGTCACCAGCTCCGAACCTTCCTGCATATTTTAACAGAAGAATAGGTTTGGAAAGAGGTCAAATCACATCATATGAAAATGTTGAATAAAAGGCCTACAAGCCTGATCAAATTTAATGGAAGGGTCGTACATAACACTTCTTATTTTTCTCTAGATTTAAACATAACATAGTCTGAGAGAACCAATGAAATGTGGTGGGAGGATTAATCTTCCATTTCAGCAAAATCGATCTTTTAGCCATTAATGTGAGAAATGCAATCATCCGACGCGCTGAAGAGATTAAATGGTGTGGTTCTATCATTGGTAAACCAAAAATTGCGAGAAATTTATTCTGGCGGCCGGCAGTAATTTGCGTTCCTGATTTTGTAAACTTCAGTCAGGTCTCCCTCAGAACGGGACGTCCAGGGGAAAATAATCAGGAAATCTAAACCTTCATTTTTATCTCCCATTTGCCAACGCAAGTCGTAGTCCTCTCTGCTTCTAAGCGTTCGTCAGCTTCTCCCCCTTCCCGAACTACGGTAATTCCGAATGGCAGTCAGCAACGGGGTGAAAAAACTTTCTTGCCCCCGAGCTTCACAATAAACCAAAGCCCACTGCGCTTTGACTCCACTCTGGTCGGAACAAGATTGTCCCACGTCCCAGAAATAAACCCCCGCCTTTTCAAACGCTCCTCATAGGTGAAATATTCCGTCCCACCTAATATCCACCCATGTCCCACTTCTACACATACATGGAGTGCAATCACATCTGTGGCGTACTGTGACCATCAGAACTACACATGATATAGTAGCCCTGAAACAACCTACTGTATGTTTCATAACTCAGGCAACACACGGGAGGAAAAAAACGTAGTTCATACGAAGTACCCAGTATCAGAAACGAGAAAACAATCAGCGATGTCTTTTGTGAAAAAAACTTATAAATCCGAAAGGGGTGATCACAACGCGGCGATCACAGACTAGGACACCAAATGGTGAACAGGAACTAGATGAAAGGGATTCAGCGAATGTATACTAAAAATAATAGGGTGTAATACTTCATGAATTTGTCTTTCTTTGACTGCCGAAGTGTTAACGGATTACACTGGGTAAAATGTCTTCATTGTGTCTGCAGATACTTTTTGAAAGTACGCTGAAGATGGTGAATGTCAAATGGTTGCAGTGGATCGCTTGAGGGGGAATAAGTCTGTTCAAGTGGCCTATGTGTCGAACTCGTTTGTGACCAGTGCCCACCACTCTACTCGTTTACAGATTGTTAGAGAGGAAAAATAAAACAGACATTCGATTCAAAGATTAGATAATGCGAACCCTCAATTCGGTGCCATAAGAAAAAAACTCTCAAATGTAACATAAGTAAACGACGCCGAACAAGACTGAAGTTTTTAAGAATCCATTGAGTGTACAATGATGAAGTTTGAGAAATGAACAATGCTGGGACAATTAGGGCAGCTCGTCTGCCAATGGGCATTAAGGGTATGGCAAAGAAACATGAGTAGATATGTCAAAGTACAGGCAGCCTGAATCAAGCCAGTCCCTGTGCATTGTAGGGATCATGTCAATACATGAACAGGTCATAAGGTGGCATGAAGCATTCCTATTATTAATAAGAAAAGAGAAATCCAATTCATTGATCTAAAGGTACCGTGCAAAAGTCTAAGGGATGTGTAGAGGTATATATGTCTGTATAGCTGGGGTGCCTGTGACAGTATTATAGCGATTTTATGTTTGCACTCCACTGCTACGGAAGCAAAAAAAAACATCGATATTCAAGACATATGTTAGTGATGATGAACTTGAATCTAATATGTGTCTCGGGTTGTAGACTTGAGTGGGAATGGGGCTAGAGAGATGGAATTCATGGATGGGAAAGGGGATAGGGAGAGGATAGGGAGAGTGCATGATGCACGAAATTGACATTCTGCAATGATCAATAAACACACTATATAGAATCAAATGTCCTTGACTGGTGTCTCAGGGCCGGGTGTGCCGGCGCCCAGGCCACCCCTACTCTCCCCCATGATTTTCCTTTCCTGCCACCTGTCCCACAACCCCTACCCCGTGTCAATACATCCTCCCCTTCATAACATCCTTTGATCCCGACAGACTTACAAACTCGTGCAAAGGTGATCTATGCGCATAACCACAGGAAACGATCAAAGTGTTAACTGAATACACCACATCTACATTTACTCGTGAGACGGACATAGTATCTAAGTTGACTGGATGGGACTGGGGCATATTCACATCGGAAGATATAGTGTTGGAGTTCTTCATTAATGTACTCAGGTCCTGGTCGTCTTTAACCCAGGGTATTATGGGAAACAAGAACAGAGATTGTTGTGCCCTTGGCAGGGATCTTTGTACGCTCTTGATCAAAAGTAATATATTGAATGGCCGGGAGATAGCTAATGTTGCGTCATTATATTAGGGAGACAAAGATAAGACGGGGAACTGGTGATAGATGAGTCTATCAGCAGTGGAGAGTTCGCTGGCGGATGGGATTCAAGTGAGCACATCTACTTCCAGAGACCAGAAGAGTTGCCGGCTGGGGGTCAGTTTGACAGAGTGCGCAAAGATCTGACAGATACAATACAGTTTATGAAGGTATAGGTTATGCATTTTGAAATGAAATATGAATGTGTGGAGACGTTTCTAACGGGGAAGAATATACCCAAATTAAAAACTGTTCATGAACTTCTGAGTCCTTGTTCTGAAATCCCTGAAGGCTAATGTACAGGTTAAGTCAGATGAACGAGGTCAAATGCAATGTTGGTACTGATTTGAAGAGGACGCGAATTTGATACCACAGAGGGTTTAGAAGACAAGTCATTGGGCGTACTTAATCAACAGTTATTGATTGTTGAAGTTTTTGGAAGAAGAAAGGTGTCTGGGGTTGAGGATAGATTGAGATGTTTCGCACAGAGCACACAAGAAAGAAAGGCGGAGAGCTTGATGGAACAAATTTCAAAATTCTACTCCTATATCCAATAATTTCATTGCTTATCTCATGTCTGAATCAAGCACCGGGCCTTCGCCCGAATCCTTACTGAAGTGCCTATCGTCGGCTTTTACTATGTCGCGTTCACTTTTTTATTTTTGCTTTCTCCTAACTACCACCTTGGGAACTGAGGAAGATTGGCGCCTTCCTCACAATGTCATGCACGCTTGTACCTTTAGAAACAGACCTTTTGCAGATGACAATTGGATCTTATTAAGACTTAGCGCGTGGAAGTAAGCATCATATATTTTATACCAGAGCACTGACACAGATGAACTCGGTAACTGAAGTTAGGCTCTCAGCTCATAACGTATTCAGGCACGTACCATGTTGAACACAATCAGCTAAATCTCGTTGCGGGGCCGCCTGCTCAGTCCGAGCATGGACCACACCCGATCTGACCTTCGGGGTGCTCAGTGTAAATTCTGCCCGTTTTCCAGTGACGGGGGTATTTCGGCAAGCTGGTCCGCTTCGTCTGCGTGACCCAGGAGGAACAGCTTTCTAGGTCACTGGACCGATCAACATTTGCACTGCAGTGCGGAATTATTTATCCACAGGTGTGCAGCGGTGCCGATATCCGGAATACGTGAACAGAAGGGTAGGCCAGAATTAGTCATTGGTAGGAGGTGGATGTCGGGGGCTGTGTGTGCCGATATCCGGAATACGTGAACAGAAGGGTAGGCCAGAATTAGTCATTGGTAGGAGGGGGATGTCGGGGGCTGTGTGTGCCGATATCCGGAATACGGTGAACAGAAGGGTGGGCCAGAATTAGTTACTGGTAGGAGGGGGATGTCGGGGGCTGCGTGTGCCGAAGACTCTGTTCCCAGGTCGAGTCTATCTTGGGTTGTAAACCAGTTTTATTCTCCTCGCTGCCAAGTTCTCCGACCGGACAGTTCTGTAATGTCAAGTTCAAAAATATTACGAAGGAAACTGGGAAGCACTCAGATATTTTGTTTATTAATTTGTTGAAGAATTGACGTGAGCGGATATTTCGCTGCGCTGATGAACTTCTCTCTGAACTTGGACTGAGTCACCCCATAAATAAACGTGTTCGTGCAGCAATTTAATATCATCAGCATCTCCCCAACGTGATCAAGTATGTATTCCAAATCGCTGTATTTAGTTTGATGCGGTCCGGCAATGATGTAATAAAGGAACTCGGCAACATTCACCGACCCCAGGATGATGAAGCTCCCGGAGATGGTGAGAAGTAAGATCACAGACCTCCTCCTGCTCTCCATCTCCGGGTCACTGCCGTTCTCCGTCTTACTCTGACCCCTCAGCCCCTTACGGACGCGACTCCTCACTAAAATATATCTGACAGTCAGAGCGTTGAACAGTAGTATTAACACGAACGGGAGTAAAGGCGTCAGAATGGCAAAAACCCAGTTATATGCCATCCACCCGGGATCCGTATAGTAGGCCGATTTTGTGATACAGTCCCAGGGTATATTGTCAACCACTTTCACAGGTTGATACATAAAGAAAGTGGGCACATTTTTAAAGCAGAACAGAACGCCGGTTGTTGTGAGAACCACAGCCGCAGTTTTCCCGGTGCAATACTTTGTTTTCCGCTTCTGACAACGGATGGCGACAAACCGGTCAAACGTAAAGCTGACGGTGAACCAGACAGAACACTCTGTAGTCGCCTCTCTCAATACAGAGATCACACTGCACACGGGGGTGATGTCCAGGAAAGTCCCGGGGAAGTAATAGTAACTGACCCGCCACAATACGACCTCAAAGACGATGGTTAGTAGATCCGCCGTTGCCAAGGACACCAGGTATCGAGTGGTGCAGGTGGAGAGGCCGCACTTTCCCCGGGACAGGATCACAATCGCCAGTATATTCACTGAAGGAACATCAAAAAGAATGAGTGAATGAGAAGCTCCCAGCGTCTCACGGCAGAAATAAACCGGAAACTGAGAACAAACAAACTTTGCAGACAACTCACTTCTTGAGGTGTCGAAGTGTAAAGCGCGAGTCTCAGCATCAGTTTTTCGGTTGATATGTAAAGCAACGAAGCTCGGCAACTTTTTTTTAGTGTGGCGATTGCCGCGATCCCGTCCCCGATATCCGGACACTTTCCCCATACAGCACGGCATCGCTCCCTTGCCTTGTAACCGCGTACAAAGCTCTAAGCAAATTCCTTTTTCCTTCGTTTCCTCCACATCTCCTGGCTGTCAACCGCCCAGACAGGACTGCTGGACTCGCTTCTTTTAATTTCTCTAAGTACCCTTCTCCAGGGATGATTCTCACAACGTCAAGCAATCACATCAGAAAGTTCAATTTTAGGTATTACAATTTTTGCTTAACCTGCTGGCAGTTTCAGGTATTCTGCAAGCTAGTGCTTAGAGCATCCAATTTCCAACGGAAATGTGTTCTAGGTACTTCAAACATCTGCTGTGTTCTAGGTACTTCAAACATCTGCCTCCTTTAGCAATCGTTTCAAATTGCAGCAGCATTATTCTAAATGCTTCGATGCTTATTGTTTCAGAGCGCTGTATCGCATCTTTGAGCACTATCGGACATCGCTGGTTTAGCTCTTAACTCCTTCTTCACTTCACGCAAAATAAGGTGTGGGAACAAACCCTGGTTCTCTAAATCGCCCATGGAGTGTTATTTTTCGAAACTCCCGATGGTTCGGAGTCTAACTGAGAAGCAACGTCCTCCGCTCGCTCTTGAATCTCAGCAGTGATTCGCTTCCCGCGTTCGTTTCAAACTTGCAGCAATTTCTTAAAACACGAGAAACGTCTTCAAATTGATACCGAAAAGCACTAAAGAATCCGTAAGGCTGGTGATCGAGCTTGAGTATCGGAGCTTATCTTAACAGCTGGTTTGCATTGATAAATCAAACCTGTGTGAGATGAATCCGCAAAATGAATCCATCTCCCCGAACGATCACACTACATGTTTTTTACCTGCCGGATTATTTTGCCCAGAGTCCACAGATTAAACTGCAATGTTACAATGTCTGCACCGCACTCACTGATACACCGGCATCACAACGCTGCCGGTAACCGATCGAGTCCAAAGACCAATGTTAGTTGGCCGAAATTCTTACCAGGAGCACCGATAACAGCAATGATCTTGTAATATATCTTTCTCACACGGTAAAATGCTTCAGACATGTTGACCGAAAGTCAGTCTGTCTTCCAGCTGACCGCGATCCCGCTGAAGAAACTCTGAGCTGATGAATCTCCACGATCTTTCATTTATACTCGCTCCACAACACTGAATATTCAATACTACACAAGGCTGACGTGTCTTCCAACAGCTGGGGTAAAAATAAACATGATATAATTCAAGCAAAATCCCAATCGTGGTGAGGTACGGATAACTTGACACGAATTTGCAAAATCTCAAAGACGACGAAATGACGATTGGAGAAGTCAGTGACTGATGTTGTGAAAGTCTCTCAGGATCACCGCTCGGTTTCATGATTGTTACTGTCCGTTTCTAGCATCCGTAAACTTTATCACCATAAACCAATGTTGTAACGTCACCGTACTGCTTATTGTCTCGGAATATAAATATACATATAAAGTAATATTTGTTAGTACTTTTGCGTAACGCAGTAAAAAAAAAGCCTTAAACGAAAATGTCACCCAGGTTTATGAAGTTTTTTAACACATGAACACCCTGAATCAAATTAATTGCAATAGACGCAAAATGCCGGAAGAACTGGTCAATCCAAGCATTATCCATGAAACGAATAAACAGTCCACCTTCTTGGCCAAGGATCCTTCTTCATATTAATTAACATCCTGGCGAGCACCGCAGCTCCATCGGGAAAAAGCGGAATTTACAAGCGGCCAACCATTGCAACTAATATCCTCAGTCCTGGTCCGCAATATCTCTCCATGGCTTCCTCTTCTGCCACTATGAAGCCAGTCTTAGGCTGGAGAATTAACACCGTACATTCCGTCTTGGTAACCTCTAAGCTTATGGTAAGGACATGGATATCTTTATGTTGCGGTATATACTGTTCCCTTTCACCTTATCTGCTTGCTCACTGTTATCTCTGTCTCTTCTCCTCGTTTGCCTGTCGACACCACTGCCCCTCTTTCCCTTCCCTGATGATCCAATCCGCTCACTCCCCTCTCCTATCAGATTCCTTCTTTACCAGCCCTATGCCTTTTTAAGTTATCACCCGCCGCCAGTTATTTCGTCCGTCCCACAACCTACGCACCTTTCTTCACCCATCACCTTACAGTTTGTTCTGTTCCCCCTCCTCGCAACCTCCTTATTCTGAAATACTCTCCCTTTCATTCCACCCCAAAGCTGGGTCGCGGCCCGAAACTCCGACTCTTTATTCATTTCGGTCGATTCTGCCCGAGCTGCTGATTTCCTACAACATTTTGTATGTGCATCAGATTGATGAAGCCCCTCACATAGTAAACCATCTCCCGTCAGGATTCGCACCGGTATGAAGCAAAATAATTCAATGACCGTGCACATGACCCTCGGATTGGTGCAAATGCTTAAACCCACAGCGCATCTGCATTCATTACGCTTGTACCAACAATGACAATTGTTTTGCAGATGCACTGAATTGGTAGCGTTGTTGACAGTGAGGTAGGTAATCGTATTGACTTATTTGACAACCTGAACTGCACTGTCACTGTAAATATCACACAACATTGCATATTCTCTTAATTTTCCTGACGTGCTATCTCGACGTACTTATATATTGAATGGTCCAGACTGAATGGCTCTAAAGATGAGCTTTCACTGAATCCAGATACTGGCTGCAGCGATAGGCCAATGGGATGCCGGTTATCGGGTTACATTCATTAGGTGGAAAGTGAAGGGCAGGTAGGGGTTAATTTTAAAGTACGTGGTGACGACCTTCCGTGGAAGAGCCGGGATGGGCAATGAGTGACGGGATTCTCGAGACGGCTGATATGGAGACGTACAAGGAACCGGAAGTTCAACATTAGTGCAAGTGGGGATGCGGATTCATAATGTTATTTTCTATACGGTCCGCTTTTACTGACGGAAAGTGATGATACAATAATATTTCATATTAGTCTGAATCAGAGCCTCCTAAATATAACAGTATAGACTGTGATCAGATTGGAGCCGATTCAGAGGGGGTCAATGGGGAAGCTGTCGAAGACAGAACACTTCAGAGATCCACGACAAATCTACCATTGTCTCCTTGAGGCGGAGGAAAAAGAGTTGCTTCACCCAGATGTTTAAATATATTAGCTGCATGCACGTGTTCAGTATTGAAACCATTCATTTCTCCAGACCAGGGAGGGGGGAGAGGAGAGAGAGAGAGAGGAGGGGGGGGGGAGAGAGAGAGAGAGAGAGAGAGAGAGAGAGAGAGAGAGAGAGAGAGAGAGAGAGAGAGAGAGAGAGAGAGAGAGAGAGAGAGAGAGAGAACGGTAAAAGGAGCCAGACACCCCTTTCCGAATGGCGGTCAACCACTTCTACGGTGGTTGTTCTCTCCACGGAGTGGTCGCTGCCAGTACACCTGACATCTTCGATTCTGATCTTTTTGCTTGTCAGATCAATCTGTTATGTTCTGCTTCCATTGACACAATCTAATCTGACTGACCATTGTCAGCTTCTCACTGGATCTGACCCAAGGGTGCAAACTTTATTGTCACATGGCTCTTTCCCCCATACTTGAGGTCCAGGTAAGTTATTGTTACCTGGACCTCAACTCAGGCCTGGTTCAGTCCAGACTGGAAGCTAAGGAAACACCTGATCCAGGTGACCAGATCTCATGATTCTCCTTCCATTACCCTGCTATGCAACAGTGGTTTATCTGAAGGAGGTCTCAGGTTTAGAAGATCATCAGCACACATTTAAAAACCGCATGATGTCCACGTTTAGTTGCGCTGCTCTGATCAGCAACCAATTCATCAAATGGAGACCGCAAGCACAGTCTCAAAATGGAAGCCTCCATTCCTGCGACCACATGGCAGAACAAGGAATTTTTCTTTGTTTACGTCCACTGCCCTTGCCGGTTACAGTTCCTGTGGGCAGCGTATCTACATGTCTATCCGTCAGTCTGTATGGTTGCCTAGCTGTCTGTCCGCCTGTCTCCCACCTGCTGCTGTGTTGTACATTGCGACCTTGATCCAATTGATTTCAGAAGGTGTTGGAACTTCTTTGTTCTCAATCTTCATTAAATGGTAGAGAAGAGTCGATGAACAAATGGCCTAATTCTGCTCCTATGTCTTATGGTCTTCTGGCCTAAGATGTATGTGATCTGAGATGGTTACGAAGTGGGTTTACCCATCATAGAACATATCAAGGGCATTTTTAAAGGCAGACTGGATTTTGTGATCCATTACCCGGTGAATTGGCAGATTGCAATCACTTGCCTGGGCTCCCAATTTTTGTCTCCATTGATGATAAATTGCTAGGCGGGCATGGACTAGAAAACATAAGTGAAGGTTGACGGGATCTGGCTGAGTACAGTGAGAGGGCAATCAGCTCAGATCAAATTCTCAGCTCGAAATTGGTGCCGTTGACATGCAGCAGAATGATGTAAAAAGCGAATTATTCTAGACTGGATAAAGATTAACATCAAGCGCACTGCACCCCACAACGTTGGAAGCGCTGCACAAGATCATGAGGCTATCATGTTACTTGACTTGAAGGTCAAGTCAAGCTCGTCCTACCAGACAGACTATAATTTTCGGAAGTTGACAACCTGATTTGCAGTCGCGAACGGAAAAACCTTGACTGACGCACGGTTTATTTTGAATTTGAATAACAGTGAATATTATCATTAAATCATTCTTTCTCGCTCTCTCTCTTTATCTCTGAATGTTTTAGTTTATCATCTTGAATGTGTTGGTCTTTTATACGTATGTTTGATGTGTGTGTGTGTGTGTGTGTGTGTGTGTGTGTGTGTGTGTGTGTGTGTGTGTGTGTGTGTGTGTGTGTGTGTGTGTGTGTGTGTGTGTGTGTGTGTGTGTGTGTGTGTGTGTGTGTGTGTGTGTGTGTTAACCACTTGGTCCTGCATTGCCACAAGAGCCCCTTTGTTTCTGGGAGGTCTCCAACTGTTAGCTAGGCGTCCAACGGTTCCCTGTGCAAATCTAGTCTGCTCAGATCATAGGAGTCTTCCATCGTGGGACATGCTCTTCTATTAGATAACTTTTTCTTCAATGGACATAATTACTTCTTTTCTTCTGAATTATGCTCTCCTTTCAGTTCAGTGGTTTGAACTTCTTATCAGAATTGCCTGTGCTCGCGTCGAATGCTGAATACTGTTTTCGTTAATGAAAATATATTGTCGGAAGTTTTATCTGACTAGATGTGTCTTCAGTAAATGTTTAATGTCTGTTATTCCTCGTCCTCCTTCTATAATAGATACTGTTAATCTAAGCGAATTCGAATATATATTTTCATCTAAAATTTGCCGTTTGAAACTTTACTTTTTTTAATTTCCAGATCGGTAGCAGATCAAGTTATTATGACAGAAGAATGCGTTAACATGGGTGCAGTGAACGTATATTGCCTTTGTTGTATGTTTACTGTTGAGCTGCGTTTAAAAGATTTTCTGAAGCCTTCAAGTAAATTCTTTCAAAAGGTTTTCCTTTATAAATCTATGATCTATTTTCATTTGATTGTTGATATGCCAGATACTTACATGTCATATTCTTCCATCGGTTGATTTTATCCCGCTGCTCTGTCTTATATCTATTAGCTCTGTTGCAACTTCCTTTATGTTAAATGCTGGACACTCATAAAGTCCAAAATTCATATTTATAACTTTCGAAAATAGTTCTGCTATTTTAATTAATTCTTTTCGCTTCACTGCTGAAGGGGCAAATAATTTCAAATCAAACATGTATAGAAGGGGTGTAAAAGTATAATCGATTTCATTGTTTCTGAATTGATGTCCATTTTTGTCCGATTCAGTAAATTAGATTATGGATGCATAATTTGACAGATCCTTAGTGAATTTACACATTTGCCCCGGGGGGAAAAACACCTCGGTTTATTTTGATAACGGTAGTTGTTCTATTTTCTTTGTTAGATACAGTAATTACACTACTCTAATGCTCATCACATGTTGAAGAAATTTCACAAGAAATGGGTGCAGTTTATATATTTTAAAAGCGTCTATTCACCATGAGTGCAGGACAAGTCAAATGCTTTATGGGAGTCAATATATCAACAGAAAAGTTTTCTGATTTTCCGCCGGACATGATTTAGAATTAAGGAATCTACTACAGTTTATTCTTTACATCCTTTCGCACGATTACCGCATCCTTTATGCCTTTCTGAGTTGTGATCAGTTGCGAGATGCATCATGTCACATTTCTATATAGAGAGTAGCTAGTAAACCAGTAATATCGAGCGACTGATAGCTCATTTGTGATTTCCCCTTTTGGTTGGATGTATGTTTTATTATCTGCGTTGTCTGAGCAGTCAGAGTCTAGCGCTGGAACCTGCGGAAATGGGAGGCGTCTGAGCAGACGGGGCGACGTTTCAACGAAACAGTGGTGACCATAGTAGGATTAATACCATTATTGGTATGTTTGACAATTTATTTTAAGGCTGTAAGCTGCTCTTTCGACCAAAGTAACAGAGTCAGACGGCAGGAAAAGTGATGTATATTGGGCTCAGTGTTAGTGACGGTCGATCCTGCGGACATCGTCTCAATGGCGACAGGCGTTATGAGATGATATCAGATGAAATGAACAAAGACAAGTCTCAATCAGTAACAAGCGTGTCATCCATAGCGAAGAGTGAATGGAGAGTTACGTCCACCGGGAACAGTTGATGACGGGTCAAATCCTCCAAGAACAATGGAGCTAGGGATACGCAACCGGGAGACAAGGATGGCTCGTTACCCCACCGTGTTCAATGGATGGAGGAGTAAATTTCATCGGCAGCAATAGATGTCCGGTCACTCCACCCCTCCCCAGGGATCAAAGACGTTGGGTCCTCCCCAGCGGGTACAGTTGACGGTTGGTCAGCACGGCGTGATCAATGGATTGCGGGTCACTAACACAAGGAACATTGGATAGAGGGTCAACACCACCCGGGTCAATGTCTGAGGCTTCACTACCACCGGGAACAATGAATGGAGGTTCAACACCACACGGGTCAATGGCTGAGGCTTCACTACCACCGGGAACAATGAATGGAGGTTCAACATCACACGGGTCAATGGCTGAGGCTTCACTAACACCGGGAACAATGAATGGAGGTTCAACACCACACGGGTCAATGGCTGAGGCTTCACTACCACCGGGAACAATGAATGGAGGTTCAACACCACACGGGTCAATGGCTGAGACTTCACTACCACCGGGAACAATGAATGGAGGGTCAACACCACACGGGTCAATGGCTGAGGCTTCACTACCACCGGGAACAATGAATGGAGGGACAACACCACACGGGTCAATGGCTGAGGATTCACTACCACCGGGAACAATGAATGGAGGTTCAACACCACACGGGTCAGTGGCTGAGGCTTCACTACCACCGGGAACAATGAATGGAGGTTCAACACCACACGGGTCAATGACTGAGGCTTCACTACCACCGGGAACAATGAATGGAGGTTCAACACCACACGGGTCAATGACTGAGGCTTCACTACCACCGGGAATAATGAATGGAGTTTCCGTGCTACTGGGATGGACGGGTTCTAGTCACCCCTACAATAGATGGAGGGTCAACCATCGGGTACAAGGGATGGTTGCTCTGGATGCAGGGCCACCACCATCAGACATTATAGACATTAGCGAATCGCTGTAATTTGTAATTTTGATTCGTAATAATTGAAAATTGTGGGCGCAGAGTCACTGTATCTGGGCACTGAGGAGAAAGTGGAACCTCCCCATTGTCACTGAGAGCACGGGGTAAATGGCACTAAATCATCCTGGCATCCTCATAATTCTGCAAATAACCCAATTTCATCTCGCCCGGAAGGACAGGGAAAAAAAAAACGTTCATGTAATTCTCCATATCGCCGGGAATGCCAGGAGAGAAAAAAAAAATATTCTGTCCTCAAAATTCCCCACATCGCCTAAGTTCACATCGCCGGGAACGCCAGAAAAGAATAAAACGCCCAGTCCCGATCTAATCGATACAGTCTATATCGTAACAGACGGGTTTCATTCTGTGCGGTATCGCACATGTGATTGCCTGCTACCCGAAAACAGAATCATTTATTGCCAATATCTGTATTTTTTGTCTGACAACGATTGTTCAAACTCGCACATCACTTTCTTTTCCTCGGGAGAATTTATCCGAGATAATACTTATAATTTCATACTTTATAGGGAATTAGAGAATCGTTCCTGTTATTGCTGATGGACTAGACAGTTCAGAGAGATGGGGCAGAAAAGCAATAAAAGGGTAGGGAGAGGGGTGGAGAGAGGAGGATAAGGTGGGGAGAGGGGGATATGGTGCGGAGAGGGGTGGAGTGAGGAGGATAGGGTGGGGAGAGGGGTGGAGAGAGGAGGATAGGTGGGGAGAGGATAGGGTGCGGAGAGGAGGATAGGGAGGCGAGAGGGATAGGGTGTGGAGAGAGGAGGATAGGGTGGGGATAGGGTGCAGAGAGAGGAGGATAGCGTGGGGAGAGGGGTGGAGAGAGGAGGATAGGGTGGAAAGAGAGAGGTGGGGGAAGAGATGTAGAGAGGAGACTGAGGGAGAGAGAGGCTGAGTGGGTAGTGGGTCTCATCTCCACTGCTCACCTCTTTCTCCCCTTCCCTCCTCAATCTGACCCCTCCCTCTCCCCCAGAAAATGGTGGTGATCCACGCCAACCAGCCCGCACCGCCAGACCTCGCCTCCATCTTCTCCGGCAAGCCGGCGCCCACTCCTGCCTTTGACGGGCCCCAGTGACGACACGTCCCACTACTCCACGGGACAGCCTCAGGGATCCGGGCCGAGCGATCTGAGGCTCAGCCCGAAAGAAAAATCAAAGCAGGACTTTCGAGATTGAGGAGGGGAGAGGAGGGTAACTGTGCTTGTCTCTTCCCGTAGTCACATTCCTCCCCCGTGGGAACCCCCCAGTTCTTGCTCCCTTGTTACGAGCCACCCTCGGCTCCCGTCACTCCTGAAACACTCCGCTCTCTGTCCCCTCGCTCTCCCCTCTATCACCGCCCATCTTACCCTGGCTGGCGGCCATTTTGTGATGGTTACCATTGACAATCGCTCTCCCACCATTGTAGAATGGGGACACCCTTTTCCTCACCTTCCACTCACTTCCCTCCCTGTTTATTCAATCTCAACTCCTCATCCCTCCTCTCCTTTCCCTCGGTGCCCGATCTCCTGACTCTCCATTTAACCTTCTGCTGACAGCCATTTTGTGACAGTGTCAGACCCTCCTTCCCACTTCCTCCACCACGAAGTGCGTTACTCCCTCACACTCACCATCTTGTCACCCTCCTTCCCGTCCCATCACTCGCAAACCCCTTCCCTCCCTCCCCTGGCTCTCCTCTCCCCGCCATCTCGATGCTCTGCATCGTATGCTGGTTGGGGCTGCCATTTTGCGATGCCAATCTTCACCTCTCTTCATCGCCCTCTTTCTCTCTCTCTGTTACCCACTGAGTCACTCCTCTACTCACCCCGTCACTCCTGACACCCTTTCCCCTCTCTGGCCCTTGCCCTTTCTCCCGCCATCCACCACATTTTGGTGAACATTTTCCGATGGGAAATTTCTCTCCCCCACCCAATCCCTTCTCCCCCGTCCGTTGAGTGAGTCGCTCCCCTCTCCCTCGTTGAGACAATGAACTCCCCGACCCATCAGCCCTGACCGCGTCCCCGACCCCCGCTCACGCCCAACTTTTTTGCAGCTTGTCTTATTTGCGAAGGAAATGTCACCACCCATTCATCCCCCACTATTGAAAACGTCACTCCCCCACACACCCCCATCCTGTCCAATCAGACTACTCCCTCCCGTCCCATCACACCCCTCCCTGCCTGTCCCATCACTCCCGCTCTCTTCCTGTCGTTTCACTCCTCCTCACCCCGTCTTTATCTTCTCCATGTCGGCCACCAGTTTGTGACAGGAACTTTCGCCCCTCCTCTTTCCGTCCCCTATAGCGTCCCCTTCGCCACGCTCACCGTCTCATCAGTCCACTCCTCGTCCCGTCACTCCTCTTCCTCCCAAACCCCTCACCCCTCCTCTCCAAAACCCACATGTATATGTGTATGTGTGAATATCTGAGATATATACATTAGTTATTCAATGACAAAATTATCAGAATTTAAACATATATACAATATGCAAGACGATATAAAACACAAATTAAAATACTGTTATTACAATCAATAACACACCCGATCCCAGGATTGTATCCATAGGCAGCGCATGTTCCTTCGCCATAGATTCTGTGTGTGACAGTGGCCATTGTAAGTCAGTGTCTCACTCCATCCCTGGCGGCCACATTAACCAAGGATTCGCCCATTTTAAATCAGCGCGTCCCTTCCTCTCTTGTGCTCACTTCTACCAAAGCCGCCACTCCCTCCCCAGCGGCCATTTCAAGTGAAGCGTCGGACATCCCACCTCTCCCGGGAGTTCCGGGAGTCTCCCGCAAATTGATGGTGCCTGCTTCCCTGAAATGAGATTTTGCAGGGTGGAATTAATTGAGTGATGGAATGGTGCAGACGGAGCTTCACTGTGTGTTTGGCATTGCAAATGTGTGATGGGATGGTGTGGAGGGAGATTCACTCTGTGTCTGACCCCGGGAGAGTGTGATGGGACGGTGTGGAGGGAGATTCACTCTGTGTCTGACCCCGGGAGTGTGTGATGGGACAGTGTTGAGGGAGATTCACTCTGTGTCAGGTCCTGGGTGTGAGTAAATTTACAAATGTAAATTAAACAATGTGTGAGCTGCTGACGTGCGGGAATAAATAAGCTGCTCCCGACTCACTCACAGTCACACACAATTAACTGACCGGCGACAATGAGTGACCGGTTGAATAATCAGTCCCGTTTCTCACCATCACTCTGCATCGGGGAACCGATGATTATAAAATCACACTTCAGGGCCGTGTCTGGGATCGCTGCAGATCCAGGGTCACTGCCGAGGGATTTGTCAATTTAACATCATTATATCAGTCAGGCTGCCGAATGCACCGTCCTCAGCAAAGGGAGCAAAAGGATTCTCTCCCGGGATAATCACACCCTGGGACACCGGTGTCCCAGACTGAGCCCCGGACCCCGGGCTCTTCCTGTCTGGGTAATTCTCCGGGTTGTCACGTAGGAGTCTGGAACACGCACATCCGGCGGAAGCTGCCCCGCCGGACAACAGGAGGAAACACGTCACTGCGGGACCGCTGCAAGCGACACACAGCGCGAGACCCGAGCCGGTTCCTTTAAAACCGTTGGGAATCACCCCGGGCACACAGCCTTTAAAGGTATGGGCGGGAGATAAGGGGAGGGCGGGGAATCGGCCAAAATGTCCCCATCCCGCGGGCGGGGATGTTCACACGGTCACTCTCAGTCCGGGTCTGAGTTCCTGCAGAGATCTCAGTTCCTTCCTCCCGGTCTCACTGAACCGATTCCACCGCAGCCTGAAACAGATGGGAGAATGAAGATGAAATAAACAGATTACACAACAGTGTCAGTAACAGGGGTCTGGGGTTAATGTTTCAACAACACTCACAGTCAAATATCACCAGAAAACCCGCCGATCCGCTGATATTTTATCACATTGAACATTAACACAAACACTCACCGGATCCACTCCAGACTCGGGAGGGTCAGTATGAGCCGGCGGAGAGCAGGGACAGATCGGTCTCTCAGCGAGTTTGATCCCAGGTCCAGCTCCGTCAGTGATGGGTTTGTACTGAGAGCGGAGACGAGATCCTCGGCACCAGAATCTGTGAGACCGACATTGAACAGCCTGGAGTTGAGAGAGAGTGAGGGTGAAGGACACAGAGAGACAGGAGACGGTACAAATCCCCAGTGTTTATCAGTAACATAATTACTGATCACGTTAATGTTAAGTGTCAGACACCCAGTGACTGTAAACACAATCTCCCACAATCTGGTACTTACTCCAGTTTCTGTATTTTACACTCCGGGTTCCTCAGAGCCGCAGACACCAGTTTCACTCCTGAATCTCCCAATTTATTACCACTCAGGCTCAGCTCCGTCAGTGATGGGTTTGTACTGAGAGCAGAGACGAGATCCTCGGCACCAGAATCTGTGAGACCGACAGTCCCCAGCCTGGAAATGAGAGTAAGTGAGGGTGAAGGACACAGAGAGACAGGGGACGGTACAAATCCCCAGTGTTTATCAGTAACACAATTACTGATTTGTTTTTCTTCAGCTCGACTGTGCAAGTCGGCCAGTGAGAACAGCGAGAAGAGTTTAAAAGGAAGACAGATTTACAGAGCGAGCGTCAGAGGAGCGGGAGACAGAGTAGGAAGGCTTTGGCTCAACGGGGCTTCGGCGATAAAGGGTCGAGGCGAGGTAGGTTATCTGTTTACAATACAGACAGAGAGTATGTGTGTGAGGCTGGTTTTCTGTGCTCGGTGTCAGATGTGGGAGATCCTGGAGACTCCCAGCCTCCTGGACGGCAACATCTGCACCCGGTGTGTCGAGCTGCAGCTCCTTAGGGACCGAGTTAGGGAACTGGAGATGCAGCTCGATGACCTTCGTCTGGTCAGGGAGAGCGAGGAGGTGATCGAGAGGAGTTACAGGCAGGTGGGCACACCGGGGCCACGGGACACTGAAGAAGTGGGTGACAGTCAGGAGAGGGAACGGCAAGAACAGGTACTAGAGAGCACCCCTGTGGCTGTACCCCTTGACAATGTACTCCTGATCAAGTGCTGCTGGAGGGAGGGATGGCCTAAGGAGGGGGTTGGGGGGGAAGAAACAGTGGCCGTGCCTGTGGAACAGAGTCTGGCCCTGTGGTTCAGAAGGGCAGGGAAAGGAAGAGGATGGCAGTAGAGATCGGGGATTCTGTAGTTAGCGGGTCAGACAGGCGATTCTTTGGCTGCAGGAATGAAACACATGAATGACGGTAGTTTGCCTCCCAGGTGCCAGGGTCTGTGATTTTCAGATCACGTCCAAGATAGCCTGCAGTGGGAGTGAGAACAGCCAGAGGTCGTGGTACATATTGGTACCAATGACATAGGTAGGAAAAGGGAAGAGGTCCTGAAAACAGACTACAGGGAGTTAGGATGTAAGTTGAGAAACAGGAACGCACAGGTAGTAATCTCGGGATTACTGCCTGTGCAACAAAACTGAGAATAGGAATAGGATGAGGTTAAGAATAAACGTGTGGCTGAGGGATTGGAGCAGGAGGAAGGGATTCAGATTAATGGATCACTGGGACCTCTTTTGGGGCAGGTATGACCTGCACAGAAAGGACGGGTTGCATTTGAATCCCGGGGGACCAATATCCTGGCAGGAAGGTTTGCTAAGGCTGTTGCGGAGAGTTTAAATAGAATTGCTGGGGGTGGGAAATGAACTGATATGACGGAGGAGAGGAAGGTTGGCTCACAAATAGAGAAAATTTGGAGAAAATGCAAAAGGGAGGATAGGCAGGAGAAAGAGAAGGGACACATTCAGTCCAATCATTTGAGATGTGTCTATTTTAATGCAAGGAGTATGATGAATAAAGCGGATGAGCTTCGAGTGTGGATCAGCTCTCGGAGCTATGATGTTGTGGTCATTAGAGAGACTAGGATGGCTCAGGGGCAGGAGTGGCTACTTCAAGTGCCAGGCTTTAGATGTTTCAGAAAGGACAGGGAGGGAGGCAAAAGAGGTGGGGGCGTGGTACAGTTGATCAGAGATAGTGTCACGGCTACAGAAAAGGAGGACGTCATGGAGGGGTTGTCTGCGGCGTCTCTGTGGGTGGAAGTTAGGAACAGGAAGGGGTCAATAACTCTACTGGGTGTTTTGTATAGACCACACAACAGTAACAGGGACATCGAGGAGCAGATAGGGAGACAGATTCTGGAAAGGAGTAATAATAACAGGTTGTTGAAGTGTGAGATTTTAATCTCCCAAATATTGATTGGCATCTCCCTAGAGTGAGGGGTTTAGATGGGGCGGAGTTTGTTAGGTCTGTTCAGGAAGGTTTTGTGATGCAATAAGTAGATAAGCCTACAAGAGGGGAGGCTGTACTTAATCTGCTATTGGGAAATTAACCTGGCCTGGTGTCAGGTCTCTCAGTGGGAGAGCATTTTGGAGATAGTGATCACAATTCTGTCTCTTTTACCATAGCATTAGAGAGGGATAGGATCAGGTAAGTTACGGAAACCTTTAATATGAGGAAGGGGAACTATGAGGCTATCAGGCTGGAACTTGCATGCATAAATTGGAAACAGATGTTCACAGGGAAAAGTACCGAAGAAATGTAGAAAATGTTCAAGGGGTATTTACGTGAGGTTCTGAGTAGGTACGTTCCAATGAGACATGGAAAGGATGGTAGGGTACAAGATCCGTGGTGTAAAAAGGCTGTTGTAAATCAAGTCAAGAAGAAAAGAAGAGCTTACGAAAGATTCAAAAAATGATGTAATGATATGAATCTGGAAGATTATAAGGTGAGCAGGAAGGAGCTTAAGAATGAAATCAGGAGAGCTAGAAGGGGCCATGAGAAGGCCTTGGCGGACAGGATTAAGGAAAACCCCAAAGCATTCTGCAAGTATGTGAAGAGCAAGAGGATAAGATGTGAGAGGATAGGACCAAACAAGTGTGACAATGGAAAAGTACGTATGGAACCGGAGGAAATAGAGGAAGTATTTAATGAATCATTCACTTCAGTATTCGTGACGGAAAAGATCTTGGTGATTGTAGGGATGATTTGCAGTGGACTGAAAAGCTTGAGAATGTAGATATTAAGAAAGAGGATGTGGTGGAGCTTTGGGAAAGCATCAAGTTGGATAAGTCACCGGGACCAGAAGAGATGTACACCAGGCTACTGTTGGAAGCGAGGGAGGGTATTGCTGAGACTCTGGCAATGATCTTTGCATCATCACGGAGGACGGGAGAGGTTCCGGAGGATTGGAGGGTTGCGAATGTTGTTCACTTATTCAAGAAAGGGAGTAGGGATAGCTCATGAAATTATAGGCTAGTGAGTCTTACTTCAGTGGTAGGTAAGTTGATGGAGAAGATCCTGAGAGGTAGGGTTTATGAACATCTGGAGAGGTAAAATATGATTAGGAATAGTCAGCATGGCTTTGTCAAAGGCAGGTTGTGCCTTACGAGTCTGAATGATTTTGTTGAGGGTGTGACTAAACACATTGATAAAGGAATGAAGAAGATGCAGTGTATATTGATTTCAGCAAGGCATTTGATAAGGTACCCCATGCAAGGCCTATTGAGAAAGTAAGGAGGCATGGGATCCAAGGGGACATTGCTTTGTGGATCCAGAACTGGCTTGCCCACAGAAGGCAAAGAGTGGTTGTAGACGGGTCATATTCTGCATGGAGGCCGGTGACCAGCGGAGTGCCTCAGAGATCTGTTCTGGGACCCCAAGTCTTTGTGATTTTTATAAATGACCTGGATGAGTAAGTGGAGGGATGGGTTAGTAAATTTGATGATGACACAAAGGTTGGGGGTGCTGTGGATAGTGTGGGGGGCTGTCAGAGGTTACAATGGGACATTGATAGGATGCAAAACTGGGCTGAGAAGTGGCAGATGGAGTTCAACCCAAATAAGTGTGAAGTGGTTCACTTTGGTAGGTCAAATATGATGGCAGAATATAGTATTAATGGTAAGACTTGGTAGTGTGGAGGATCAGAGGGATCTTGGGGTCCGAGTACATAGGACACTCAAAGCAGCTATGCAGGTTGACTCTGTAGTTAAGAAGGCGTACGGTGTATTGGCCTTCATCAGTCGTGGGATTGAGTTTAAGAGTCGAGAGTTAATGTTTAAGAGTTGAGAGATTATGAGGGGGATAGATCGCGTTGATGTGGATAGGCTTTTTCCATTGAGAGTAGGGGAGATTCAAACAAGAGGACATGAGTTGAGAGTTAGGGGGCAAAAGTTTATGGGTAACACAAGGGGGAATTTCTTTATCAGAGAGTGGTGGCTGTGTGGAATGAGCTTCCAGTAGAAGTGGTAGAGGCAGGTTCGGTATTGTCATTTAAAGTAAAATTGGATAGGTATATGGACAGGAAAGGAATGGAGGGTTATGGGCTGAGTGCAGGTTGGTGGGACTAGGTGAGAGTAAGCATTAGGCACGGACTACAAGGGCCGAGAAGGCCTGTTTCTATGCTGTAATTGTTATATGGTTATATGTTGCAGCTATATAGGACCCTGGTCAGACCCTACTTGGAGTACTGTGCTCAATTCTGGTCGCCTCACTATAGGAAGGATATGGAAACCAGAGAAAGGGTGCAGAGGAGATTTACAAGGATTTTGTCTGGATTGTCTTATGAGAATAGGTTGCGTGAACTCGGCCTTTTCTCTTGGAGTGACGGAGGATGAGAGGAGATTTGATAGAGGTGTACAAGATAATGAGAGGCATTGATCGTGTGGATAGTCAGAAGCTTTTCCCCAGGGCTGAAATGGCTAGCACGAGAGGGCATAGTTTTAAGGTGCTTGGAAGAAGGTACAGAGGAGAGGTCAGGGGTAAGGTTTTTACACAGAGAGTGGTGAGTGCGTGGAATGGGCTGCTGGCAGCGGTGGTGGAGGTGGAAACGATAGGGTCTTTAAACTCCAGGATGGCTACATGGAGCTTAGAAATATAGAGGGCTATGGGTAAAACCAAGGTAATTCTAAGGTAGAAACAAGTTAAGCACAGCGTTGTGGGCCAAAGGGTCTGTATCATCCTGTATGTTTTCTATGTTTGTTTGTTTCTACTGATCGTGTTAATGTTCAGTGTCCGACACCCAGTGACTGTTAACACAATCTCCCACAGTCTGTTACTTACCACAGTTTCTGTATTTTACACTCCGGGTTCCTCAGTGCCGCAGACACCAGTTTCACTCCTGAATCTCCCAGTTCATTCCGCCCAAGTCTAAACACAAACAGACAGATTGATGAACAAAGTGATTCAAACCGTGGGTCTGGGGGAATTTCGTAGTCGGATATTTCAGGAAACATTAAACTCTTCAGTAAATCACTGATCGGAGTTCCCATCACTGTCAATGTCCCTCACTGCCCAGCTCCAGGGTATTCGCCGAATGTCAGTAATTTCGTCTGTCGGTGTGACCCTGTAAACTCCACATATTCTGTCCCATTCCCTGATGGAGAGAAAAGTGTTCCTGACCGAAATGCAGAAATGTCAATGGGACACAGTGAAATAGACCCACCCGAGCTAAAGGGATGGGGAAGAGAGATCCCACAGGAGGAAGGGGGATGGAGAGGAGAGATACCACAGGAGGAAGGGGGATGGGGAAGAGAGATCCCACAGGAGGAAGGGGAATGGGGAAGAGAGATACCACAGGAGGAAGGGGGATAGGGAAGAGAGATCCCACAGGAGGAAGGGGGATGGGCAAGAGAGATCCCAGAGGAGGAAGGGGGATGGGGAAGAGAGATCCCACAGGAGGAAGGGGTTGGGGGAAAGATCCCACAGGAGGATGCCGGATAGGGAAGGGATATCCCACAGGAGGAAGGGGGATGGGGAAGGGAGATCTCACATGTGGATTGCTAACAATGCCACGTGCTAGTGAGGCTAGAAATAGTAAGATAATGCAGCTAAATACGTGGCTAAGGAGATGGTGCATGAGGGAGGGGTTCATGTTTTTGGACAATTGGGCTTTCTTCCAGGGGAGGAGCGACCAGTTTGAATTGGACTGTTTGCACCTGAACTGGAGGGGACTAACATCCTTGCCGGTAGGTTAGCAAGTTCTGCTCCAGGGGTTTTAAACTAGATTGCAGTGGGAGGGGAACCAGAGTGTTAGAGCAGATAGTGAGGTGGAGGAGGATAAGGGTCATGCGAGAACTGCTTGTATAGACAGATATCAATGGTTTGTACGTGATTGAAATGTTCTCAGTTGCATCTATTTCAATGCAAGGAGCATTGTACGTAAGGCAGATGAGTTTAGGTCGTGGATTGGCACATTATGATTTCGACATTATTGCTATTAGTAAGACTTGGTTGCAGGAGGGGCAGGACTAATAACTACATAACCATATAGCAATTACAGCACAGAAACAGGCCATTTCGGCCCTTCTAGTCCGTGCCGAACACTTTCTCTCACCTAGTCCCACTGACCTGCACTCAGCCCATAACCCTCCATTCCTTTCCTGTCCATATACCTATCCAATTTTACTTTAGATGACAATACTGAACCTGCCTCTACCACTTCTACTGGAAGCTCGTTCCACACAGCTACCACTCTCTGAGTAAAGAAATTCCCCCTTGTGTTACCCTTAAACGTTTGCCCCCTAACTCTCAACTCATGTCCTCTTGTTTGAATCTCCCCTATTCTCAATGGAAATAGCCTATCCACATCAACTCTATCTATCCCCCTGATAAGTTTAAATACCTCTATCAAGTCCCCACTCAACCTTCTACGCTCCAAAGAATAAAGACCTAACTTGTTCAATCTTTCCCTGTAACTTAGGTGCTGAAACCCAGGTAACATTCTATTAAATCTTTTCTATACTCTCTCTATTTTGTTGATATCTTTCCTATAATTCAGTGACCAGAACTGTACACTGTACTCCAAATTCGGCCTTACCAATGCCTTGTACAATTTTAACATTACATCTCAACTCCTATACTCAATGCTCTGATTTACAAAGGCCAGCATACCAAAAGTTTTCTTCACCACCCTATCCACATGAGATTCCACCTTCTGGGAACTATGCGCCATTATTCCTGGATCACTCTGTTCTACTGCAATCTTCAATGCCCTATAATTTACCATGTATGTCCTATTTGGATTATTCCTACTAAAATGTAGCTTCAAGTAAATTAAGAGTAAAAGGATAGTAAAGGATAAAATTGGTCCCCTAGATGATCAGAGTGGTCGTCTATGTGTGGAGCCTCACGAGATGGGGGAGATCATAAACAGTTTTTTGCGTCAGTGTTTACTCAGGAAACTGGCATAGCGTATATGGAATTAAGGGAAACAAACAGTAGTGTCATGGAACATATAGAGATTAAAGAGGAGGAGATGCTTGCTGCCTTACAGCGAATAAAGGTAGATAAATCCCCCGGGCCTGACATGATATTTCCTCGGACCTTGAGAGAGACTAGTGTAGAAATTGCAGGGGCCCTGGCAGAAATATTTAAAATGTCCTTAGCCAAGGTGTGGTGCCGGAGGATTGGAGGGTAGCTCATGTAGTTCCATTGTTTGAAAAAGGCTCCAAAAGTACACCAGGTAATTACAGGCCAGTAAGCCTGACATCAGCAGTAGGTAAATTATCAGAAGTTGTTCTGAGAGATCGGATATACAAGGATTTGGACAGCCAAGGGCTGATAAAAGATAGTCAACATGGCTTTGTATGTGGTAAATCATGTTTAATGAATCTTGTAGTGTTTTTGAGGAGGTTACCAAGAATGCATATGAAGGAAAGACTGTGGATGTTGTCTACATGGACTTTTGTAAGGGCTTTGACAAGGTCCCACGTAATAAGTTAGTTCAAAAGGTTCAGACACTAGGTATCCATGGAGAGGTTGTAAACTGGATTCGAAATTGGCTGTGTGGGAGAAGACAGAGAGTGGTAGTGGATGATTGCTTCTCAGACTGGAGGCCTGTGACTAGTGGTATGCCTCAGGGATCTGTGCTGGGACCATTGTTGTTTGTTGTCTATATCAATGATCTAGATGATAATGTGATTAATTGGATCAGCAGGTTTGCTGATGACACTAAGATGGAGGTGTTGTGGACAGCAGGGAAGGCTTTCAAAGCTTGCAGAGGGATCTGGACCAACTGGAAAAATGGGCCAGAAAATGGCAGATGGAATTTATGACGTATGACATATAACCATATAACAATTACAGCACGGAAACACCTATCGCTGCCTTTCTGGTCTGTGCCGAATGCCTACTCTCACCTAGCCCCACCTACCTGCACTCAGCCCATAACCCCCCATTCCATTCCTTTCCTGTCCATATACCTATCCATTTTTTTTTAAATGACAAAATCGAACCCGTCTCTACCACTTCTACTGGAATCTCGTTCCACACAGCTACCACTCTCCGAGTGAAGAAGTTCTCCCTTGTGTTACCCCTAAACTTTTGCCCTTTCACTCTCAAATCATTCCCTCTTGTTCGAATCTCCCCTACTCTGAATGGAAAAAGACTATCCACGTCAACTCTATCTATCATAATTTTAAATACCTCTATCAAGTTCCCCCCTCAATCTTCTACACTCCAAAGAATAAAGACCTAACTTGTTCAATCTTTCCCTATAACTTAGGTGCTGAAACCCAGGTAACATTCTTTAAATCTCCTCTGTACTCTCTCTATTTTGTTGACAACTTTCCTATAATTCAGTGACCAGAACTGTACACAATACTCCAAATTTGGCCTTAACAATGCCTTGTACAATTTTAACATTACATCCCAACACCTATACTCAATGCTCTGATTTATAAAGGCCAGCATACCAAAAGCTTTCTCCACCGCCCTATCCACATGAGATTCCACCTTCAGGGAACTATGCACCATTATTCCTAGATCACTCTGTTATGCTGCATTCCTCAGTGCCCTACCATTTACCATATATGTCCCTTTTGGATTATTCCTACCAAAATGTATCACCTCACACATATCAACTTTAAACTCCATCTGCCATCTTTCAGCCCACTCTTCTAACTGGCCTAAATCTTTGAACAACAAGCTTTGAAAACCTTCATTATCCACAACGGCACCTATCTTCGTATTATCTGCATACTTACTAATCCAATTTACCATTCCATCATACAGGTCATTAATGTATATGACAAACAACATTGGACCCAGTACAGATCCCTGAGGCACACCACTAGTCACCACTTTAATGCAGACATGTGTGAGGTGTTGCATTTTGAAAGGACAGATCAAGGTACGACATACACAATAAACGGTAGGGCACTAAGGAGTGCGGAGGAACAGAGGGATCTGGGTTTTAGATACATAAGTCCCTGAAAGTGGTGTCACAGGTAGACAGGGTTGTAAAGAAGGCTTTTGGCATCCTGGCATTGATAAATCAAAGTATTGAGTATAGGAGTTGGGATATTATGGTGAGGTTGTATAGGATATTGGTAAGGCCAAATATGGAGTATTGTGTGTAGTTCTGGTCACTGAACTATAGGAAGGATATCAGTAAGATTGAAAGAGTGCAGAGAAGATTTACTAGGATTTTGCCTGGTCTTCAGGAGTTGAGTTACAAGGAAAGATTGAACAGGTTAGGACTTTATTCCTTGGAGCATAGAAGAATGAGGGGAGATTTGATAGAGGTTTACAAAATTATGAGGGTATAGACAGGGTAAATGCGAATGGGCTCTTTCCACATAGATTAGGAGAGATAAATTACAAGAGGACTTGGCTTCAGAGTGAAAGGGGAAAGGTTTAGGGGGAAATTCTTCACTGAGAGAGTGGTGAGAGTGTGGAATGAGCTGCCATCTGATGTAGAAAATGTGGACTCACTCTTAAGCTTTAAGAATAAATTGGGTAGATGCATGGATGGGAGAGGTCTGGAGGGTTATGAACTGGGTGCAGGTCAATGGGACTAGCGGAATAAAGTTTTGGCACAGTGCAGAAGGGCCGAATGGTTTGTTTTCTGTGCGCTGGTGTTTTCTGATTTTATAATTCTATGAAGGGGTGTGGGGAGGAGAGTTCACTCAGGCAGGAAGATGGGGAAGGGATATCCCACAGGAGGATGTGGGAAGGGGAAGAGAGATCCCACAGGAGGAAAGGGGAGGGGGAAAAGTGATCCCACCAGAGTAAGGGTCATGGGGAAGAGAGACCCCACAGGAGGAAGGGGGATGGGGAAGAGATATCCCACAGGAGGAAGGGGAATGTGGAACAGAGATCCCATAGGAGGATGGCGAATATGGAAGAGAGATCCCACAGGAGGAAGTGGGATGGGAAAGAGCAATCCCTCTGGAGGAAGGGGGGTGGTGACGACAGATCCCACATGAGGAAGCGGGATGGGGAAGAGAGATCCCACAGGAGGAAGGGGGATTGGGAAAAGATACGCCAGAGGAGGAAGAGGGATGGGGAAGAGAGAGATCCTACAGGAGGAAAGAGGGTGGAGAAGAGAGATCCCACAGGAGGAAGGGGGGTGGTGACGACAGATCCCACAGGAGGAAGGGGGATAGTGATGAGAGATCCCACAGGATGAAAGTGGATGGGGAAGAGAGATCCCACAGGAGGAAGGGGGATGGGGAAGAGAGATCCCACAGGAGGAAGGGGGACAGGGAATAGAGATCCCACAGGAGGAAGGGGGATGGGGAATAGAGATCCCACAGGAGGAAGGGGGACGGGGAAGAGAGATCCCACAGGAGGAAGGGGGATAGGGAAGAGAGTTCCCACAGGAGGAAGGGGGACGGGGAAGAGAGATCCCACAGGAGGAAGGGGGACGGGGAAGAGAGATCCCACAGGAGGAAGCGGGGTGGAGAGTTTAAATCCCACAGGAGGAAGGGGGATGGGGAAGAGAGATCCCACAGGAAGAAAGGGGTGGGGAGGTTAAATTCCACAGGAGGCAGGGAGATGCAGAAGAGAGATCCAACAGCAGGAAGTTGATGGGGAAGTGAGATCCCACAGATGGAAGTGGGATGGGAACAGAGGCCCCAGAGGGTGAAAGGGGATGCGGAAGAGAGATCCCACAGGAGCATGGGGTGTGGGTAAGAGAGATTCCACTGTAGGAATGGGGATGGGGAAGAGAGATTCATCAGGAGGAAGGGAGCTGGTGATGAGAAATCCCACAGGAGGAAGGTGTATAGGGAACAGAGAGCCCGCAGGAGGAAGGGGTATGGGAATGAAAGATCCCACAGGAGGAAGGGGGATGGGAGTGAGAGATCCCACAGGAGGAAAGGGGATGGGGAAGGGAGATCCAACGGAAGGAAGGGGGATGGGGATGAGAGATCACACAGGAGGAAGGTGGATGCTGAGGAGAGATCCAACAGTTGGAAGGAATGTGGAGTGGGAACAGAGAGCCCAGAGGATGAAAGGGGGATGGGAAAGTGAGATCTCACAGGTGGATTGCTACCCGTGCCACGTGCTAGTGAGGCTAGAAATAGGAAGATGATGCAGCTAAATACGTGGCTGAGGGGATGGTGCATGAGGGTGGGGTTCATGTTTCTGGACAATTGGGCTTTCTTCCAGGGGAGGTGGGACCAGTTCAAATTGGACAGTTTGCACCTGAACTGGAGGGGGACTAACATCCTTGCCGGTAGGTTAGCAAGTTCTGCTCCGGAGGTTTTAAACTAGATTGCAGTGGGAGGGGAACCAGAGTGTTAGAGCAGATAGTGAGATGGAGGAGGATAAGGGTCATGCGAGGACTGCTTGTATAGACAGATATCAAAGGTGTGTACATGATAGAAATGTTCTCAGGTGCATCTATTTCCATGCAAGGAGTATTGTAGGTAAGGCAGATGAGTTTAGGGCGTGGATTGGCACGATGATATCGACATTATTGCTATTAGTAAGACTTGGTTGCAGGAGGGTCAGGACTGGCAGCTTCATGTTCTGGGTTTCCATTGTTTCAGACGTAATAGGGGGGAGGGATGAAAGGGGGAGAAGTGGCATTACCAGTCAGGGAGAATATCACAGCTGTGCGTAGACGGGACAGCCCGGAGGGCTCATCTATAGAGGCCATATTGGTGGAGCTGAGGAACAGGAAAGGTGTGAGCACACGAATAGGGTTGTATTATAGACCGCCCAATAGGCAGAGAGAATTGGAGGAGCAAATCTGTAGAGTTAGCAGACCGATGTAAGAAACAGAAAGTTGTAATAGTAGGGGATTTTAACTTTCCACATATTGACGGGGACGCCCACTCTGAGAAAGGGTTAGATGGCGTGGAGTTTCTCAAATGTGTTTAGGAAAGTTTTCTAAATCAATATATTGAGGTACCAACGAGAGAGGGTGCAGTACCTGATCCCCTATTAGGGAACCAGACAGGTCAGGTGACAGAAGTATATGTAAGCAAACATTTTGGGTCCAGTCACCATAATGTCATTAGTTTCAAGATAATTACGGATAAGGATAGGACTGGTCCACCAGTTAAGGGAACAGGCAAGGATCTGTTCAGTAAGTGGAACGCCTTCAAGGGTGAAATTTTGAGAGTGCAGAGTTTCCATGTTCCTGCCCGGATTAAAGGCAAAGTTAACAGGCAGAGTGAACCTTGGTTTTCAAGGTTTTTTGGCGATCTGGTTAAGTAGATGTTTAGCAGGTATAGGCAACAAGGGACAAATGAGGTACTTGAAGAGTATAAAAAATGTAAGGGAATACTAAAGAAGGAAATCAGGAAGGCAAAAAGGAGACATAAGGTTGCTTTGGCAGATAATGTGAAGGTAAACCCGAAGGGTTTCTTCAAGTAAATTAAGAGTAAAAGGATAGTAAAGGATAAAATTGGTCCCCTAGATGATCAGAGTGGTCGTCTATGTGTGGAGCCTCACGAGATGGGGGAGATCTGAAACAGTTTTTGCGTCAGTGTTTACTCAGGAAACTGGCATAGCGGATATGGAATTAAGGCAAACAAACAGTGGTGTCATGGAACATATAGAGATTAAAGAGGAGGAGCTGCTTGCTGCCTTACAGCGAATAAAGGTATAGATAAATCTCCGGGCTTGACATGATATTTTCTCGGATCTTGAGAGAGACTAGTGTAGAAATTGCAGGGGCCCTGGCAGAAATATTTAAAATGTCCTCAGCCACAGGTGCGGTGCCGGAGGATTGGAGGGTAGTTCATGGTGTTCTGTTGTTTGAAAAAGGCTCCAAAAGTACACCAGGTAATTACAGGCCAGTGAGCCTGACATCAGTAGTAGGTAAATTATCGGAAGGTGTTCTGAGAGATCGGATATACAAGGATTTGGACAGCCAAGGGCTGATTAAAGATAGTCAGCATGACTTTGTGTGTGGTAGATCGTGTTTAATGAATCCTGTAGTGTTTTTCGAGGAGGTTACCAAGAATGCATATGAAGGAAAGGCTGTGGATGTTGTCTACATTGACTTTTGTAAGGCCCTTGACAAGGTCCCACTTAAGAGGTTAGTTCTAAAGGTCCAGACACTAGGTATCCATGGAGAGGTTGTAAACTGGATTTGAATTGGCTATGTGGGAGAAGACAGAGAGTGGTAGTGGATGATTGCTTCTCAGACTGGAGGCCTGTGACTAGTGGTGTGTCTCAGGGATCTGTGCTGGGACCATTGTTGTTTGTTGTCTATATCAATGATCTAGATGATAATGTGATTACTTGGATCAGCAAGTTTGCTGATGACACTAAGATTGGAGGCATTGTGGACAGCGAGGAAGGCTTTCAAAGCTTGCAGAGGGATCTGGACCAACTGGAAGAATGGGCCAGAAAATGGCAGATGGAATTTAATGCAGACAAGTGTGAGGTGTTCCATTTTGGAAGGACAAATCAAGGTACGACATACACGATAACGGTAGGGCACCGAAGAGTGCGGAGGAACAGAGGGATCTGGGGGTTCAGATACACAAGTCCCTGAAAGTGGCGTTACAGGTAGACAGGGTTGTAAAGAAGGCTTTTGGCATCCTGGCATTCATCCATCAAAGTACTGCGTATAGGAGTTGGAATATTATGGTGAGGTTGTATAAGACATTGGTGAGGCCAAATTTGGAGTATTGTGTGCAGTTCTGATCACATAACTATAGGAAGGATATCAGTAAGTTTGAAAAGTGCAGAGAAGATTTACTAGGATGTTGCTGGGTCTTCAGCAGTTGAGTTACAAGGAAAGATTGAACAGGTTAGGACTTTATTCCTTGGAGCGTAGAAGAATGAGGGGAGATTTGATAGAGTTTGACAAAATTATGAGGGTATAGACAGGGTAAATGTGAATAGGCTCTTTCCACATAGATTAGGAGAGATAAATATGAGAAGACATGGCTTCAGCGTGAAAGGGGAAAGGTTTAGGGGGAGCATTAGGAGGAACTTCTTCACTCAGAGGGTGGGGAGAGTGTGGAACGAGCTTGCCATATGATTTGGAAAATGTGGACACTCTTAAGCTTTAAGAATAAATTGGATAGATACATGGATGGGAGAGGACTGGAGGGTTATGGACTGGGTGCAGGTCAATGGGACAAGCAGAATAAGGTTTTGGTACAGACTAGAAGGACCAAATGGCTTGTTTTCTGTGCTGTAGTGTTCTATGATTTTATGATTCTATGGGGAGGAGAGTTCTCACAGGTGAAAGGGAGATGGGGATGAGGAAGAGGGATCCCAAAGGAGGAAGGGGATGGGGAAGCGAGATCCCACAGGAGGAAGGGGGATGGGGAAGAGAGAACCCACAGGAGGAAGGGATCCCACAGGAAGAAGGGGATGGGGAAGGGAGATCCCACAGGTGGCATGGGAGTGTGGAAGAGAGATCCCACAGGTGGATGAGGCATGGGGAAGAGAGATCCCATGGGAGGAAGGGGGATATAGAGAGAGATTAAACAGGATGAAGGGGGATGGGGTTGAGAGAAGGCCAGCAGGAAGAGGGATGTGGAAGAGAGTTCCCACAGGAGGATGTGTGATTAGGAAGAGAAATCTCACAGGGGGAAGAGGTTTGGGGAAGAGAAATTCCAGAGGACAATGGGTCATGCCAAAGAGAGATCCGACAGGAAGAAGTCGATGGGAGAGAGAGATCCCACAGGAGGAAAGGGTATGCGGAAGAGAGTTCCAACAGCAGGAAGGAATGGGGAAGAGAAATCCATAGAAGGAAGGGGGATGGGGAAGAGAGATCCCACAGGAGGAAGGGGGATGGGGAAGAGAGATCTCACAGAAGGAAGAGGGATGGGGAGGAGAGATCCCACACAGGGAAGGGGGATGGGGAAGAGAGATCTCACAAGAATGGGGGGGGGGGGGGGGGTTGTGTGGAAAAGTCATCCCACAGGAGGATGAGAAAAGAGTATTAGAGAGCCCACAGGAGGAATGGGGATGGGGGCGAGATTCCAAAGAATGGAAGAGGGATTGGGATGAGAGGTCCCACAGGAGGATTCCAAGGGTAAACGATAATCCTACAAGACGAGAGGATGCAGAAATTTTTTGTACGTGTGTGTTGGGTCTGAACAGAGGCCCAGAGGAGATGCGCCCTCGCTCTTTGCGTATCTGGAAGTGAGCAAAGTCACACACGGGGAAGGGCAGGGGAGGACAATCTCACAATGGTATTTCTTTCCTTCTCACTGGGACAGTCTGCTGACGGTCTCTTGTCCCTCACCGGGAAGGGGGTGTGAATCTCTGACCCACCTGCTGCAGTCAGTGTCGGTCTAGGTGTCAGTAACAGTGAGAAGGAACATTGTCAATGGATGTGTCACAGGCAGCGAGAAACACGGCCATTCCTGTGATTTACTACCATTAAACCAATGGCCATTGTTCACTGATCTGATGAAGTCTCCAACATCCCTTCACAAGGAACCACAGAACCCTCCCGTCCTTGGGGAATTACTGACTGATCCCCGTGGGCATTTGTCACAATTCTTCACAATCTGATTTACTACAAATTTACTGAAATTCCTTTACATTGAAACAACACAATGAGACAGTTTGACAGTTCAGAGTGAGAGATAAATCAAGTTACCTCAACTCCTGGCACTTGTGCAGCCCGGGTCCCAGCCGCTGGATTCCTTCACACTGAATGTGGCAGTCCTGCAGGTCGAGGTGTTTTATTGTATCACAGAGTCCGATGACATGAGACAGGACCGCACAGTCAATTGGGGTAAGAGTAATTCCACTGAATGAAAGTGTTTCCACAGATCCCAGTGCGGCCTGAACCAGTCCACGATTCTGAGACTCAAACAGGTAGTGCAATGTGTTCAGGAGGCTCCTTTTACCAGCTTCACTCCCCGTGTTTCTACTCTGGTGTTTAACCTCCTCCTTCACCCAGTCAATCACCCGGCAGGTTGCTTCATGAGGAAATGGACCCAGAAACTCCTCCAGGCCCCGAGCTGTCATTGGGGAGGAGAGACCAGCAACAAAACGGAGAAATACCTCAAATCGCCCATCTGTCGTATTGTGGGCTTCAGTGAGGAATTTCAGGATATCCCCGGGATGTGGATTCAGGAATTGTGCGACTGCAGCTACAAACTCTTGGATGGTGAGGTGTGGGAATGTGTACACCACGCTCCGGGCAGAATCCTCTCTCTCCAAAAGCTCCATCAGGAACCCAGATAGGAACTGGGAAGGCTGCAGATTGAACTTGATCAAATCTCCATCTGTAAACACAATCTTCCTCTCGGACACTCCTCTGCAGGCCATCTGACCAACCCTGAGTAACACATCACGGGGGCTCTCAATCTCACGGCCGTGGTTTTTCAGGATGTTGTAAATATAGTAGGAGTACAGTTGGGTGATGGTCTTGGGAACTCGCTGCGGGTCCCTGACTCTTTGTGTGAAGAAGGGGCCCAGTGCCAGAGCGAGGATACAGCAGTAGGAGGGGTTGTAGCTCATGGTGTACAGGATCTCGTTCTCCTCCATGTGTTTGAAAACAGCTTCCGCCACTGTCTGATCTTCAAAATACCTGATGAAATATTCCTTCCGTTCCTCACCAACAAATCCCAGGATTTCAGCCCAGACACTGATGTCTGCTTTTTCCAATAAATGTAACGCAGTGGGACGGGTGGTCACCAGCACTGAACACCCTGGGAGCAACTTGCCCTGCATTAAACTGTACACAATGTCAGACACCTTGCACTTGAATTCAGGATCTGTGTACTGTGGTTCTGTGTCTCTCCAACCATCAACAAAGATGATTTTGTCCTTGAATTCATCCAATCCATCGAATACGAACAGCAGTCCCTCTGTCTGTTTCCAGATCTCTCCCAGGATATTCCCAAAGTAGGGGTAATGATGCAGAATCAGTTCTTTCAGGTTTATTCTGCAGTTAATGGTGTTTAAATCCCGGAATTTGAAACTGAAGACAAACTGGAATTGTTGGTATATCTTCCCTGTGGCCCAGTCGTAAACAATCTTTTGTACCATTGTTGTTTTCCCGATCCCTGGGACTCCGGCCACTGCTGCGGACATCCCGGATTTGTTTCCAAAGAAATATCTTTCCAATTTTTTAACAAAGCTCTTCTTGAATAACTGATCAGTCCGGATTTTTTCCAGCTTACCACGGAGATCTTTTTCTCTCCACTCCTCGTGGTCTCTGCCTCTTGCCAGCAGCTCATGTTCCACCAGTCTCCGATCTCGAACAGTAGAAATGACCGTGAGCTCAGCGTATCGATCAACCAGCTGGAAAACCTTCACCTTCTCCCTCATCAGGATCGTGTTCACTCTCAGTGTTTCAGTCTGTGTCCGCAGAGTCTCCATGTGTTTCCTTCGAACATCTTATGACGGACAGAAATAGGTTGTCAATGCCTGATCTGATGAACATGGAGCTCACGACATATTTTCTTTAATAAAAAAATACCTGTGAAAGACACTGTTTGTGTGAAATCGGGTGATCAGAGATTACAGTGTCTGAAAATGGACGATCGCCCAGAAACATTTCTGATCTGATTCAGATTCGCTGTTAAAGGCTCCACTCTCCCCTCTGTTGGTAGTTTGCAGATTCCCCGGTGTTCCAGCGAGCACCAAGTGCACACGTGATTCTGGAGAGGAGAGTGTTGTGTGGAGCGGGTGGTTTCACTGCTTTCACTGCTCAGCTTCTGCTGAACTGTGCAACCCTGCAGAGGGTAACGGTGGGTGAGGGGGGCATTTACTTGCTTTACTGACTTTTACTTTTCTCACAATGGACCCCATGTTCTTGACACTCCTTTAGGATGAAGCTGTCAGTACTGAGCCACAGAAAAGGAACAAAATTTCAGTTTGCTTTTCCAGGCTGAGCCAGTCACAATGTGACACACCCCACACTGGTCTACAGTCTCTTATTCTCTGAGGAGCTGGTACATGAACCCTCGCAATTCCCCGATGATGTGCAGAAGAGCAGGAAGCTGAAGAGGATGGCAGCAGTAATAGGGAACTCTAAAGTCAGGAGGGCAGGTAGGCGATTCTGTGGACACCGATGGTACTTTGCCTCTCAGGTGCCATTGTCCAAAATGTTTCTGGACGCGTCCACAATATCCTGAGAAGGGAGGTTGAGCAGTCAGAAGTCATGGCAAACATTGGTAACAACGACATAGGAAGAGAAAAGGGAGGAGGTCTGGAAAACTGAACACAGGGGGTTAGGAAAAAAGCTGAGGAACAGGACCTCAAAAGTAGTGATCTCAGGATTGCTGCCTGTGCCACCCGACAGTGGCAATAGGAATAGAATGAGTTGGCAGAGAAATGTGTGGCAGAGCATTTGGAGCAGGGGGCAGGAATTCAGATTTCTGGATAATTGGGACCACTTCCGGGGTAGGTAGGACCTGTACAAAAGGCACGGGTTGCACGTGAATCCAATGAGGACCAATATTCTTACGGGCAGATTTACTGGAGCTGTTGGGAGTGTTTTAACCTAAAATGGCAGGGGGACTGGAACTAAGACGATAAAGCTGTGGGAACCAGTAGTTTTACAAGTACACGATGGGTTTAACATGAATGTAAGGAAGGACAAGCCAATGACTGGGTTCAAATACAGACAGAGCAAAGTGTTAAATTGTACTGCATAGACAACATTCAAAAGGGCGGAGATGCAGGACTAAACGCATTGCACTTAAATGCACGCAACATTCAGAATAAGGTGGATGAACTTTTGGCGCAATTAGAGATTGGTCGGTATAATGTTCTGGGCATCACTGAGTCGTGGCTGAAAGAAGACCATAGCTGGGAGCTTAACATTAATGGATAAACGTCTTATTGATAGGACAGGCAGGAAGGCATAGGCGGTGGTGGTGTGGCTGTGCTGGTTCGAGGTGAAATCACATCTGTAGAAAGAGGTGACATAGGGTTAGAGAATGATGAAGCTTTGTGGGTGGAGACAGGAAACTGTAAGAGTTAAAAAAAAAACTTTATAGTGATCCTATATTGGCCTGAAAATAGCGAATGTGTGGGGTTGAGATTGCAAAGGGAGTTGGAAAAGGCGTGTGTTAAAGCCAATGACGCAGTTGTAATGAAGGACTTCAATGTGCACGGGGAATAAGAAAATCAAACAAACGTCAGGAGTCAGATCGCAAGAGAGGGAATTTATTGAATTCCCACGAGATAGTGTTTTAGAGCAGCTTGTGCTTGAGACGACTCAGTGAAAGGCTGTCTTTGATTGGGTGTTGTGTAATAGCCCTGATCTTATGAGGGAGCTTAATGTAAAAGAGCCATTAAGAGGTCGTGACCATAATAAGAGTGAATTCATAATACAGTTTGAGAGGGAGAAGCATAATTTTCAGTATCAGTATCACAATGGAATAAAGCGAATTACAGAGGCACGAGAGAGAAGATTTCCCAGGTAGATTGGAGAAGGATACTAGCGGAGATGATCGCAATGGAATAAAGCAAATTACAGAGGCACGAGAGAGAAGCTTTCCCAGGTAGATTGGAGAAGGATACTAGCGGATATGATCGCAATGGAATAAAGGGAATTACAGAGGCACGAGAGAGAAGCTTTCCCAGGTAGATTGGAGAAGGATACTAGCGGAGATGATCGGAATGGAATAAAGCGAATTACAGAGGCACGAGAGAGAAGCTTTCCCAGGTAGATTGGAGAAGGATACGAGCGGAGTTGATCGCAATGGAATAAAGCGAATTACAGAGGCACGAGAGAGAAGCTTTCCCAGGTAGATTGGAGAAGGATACTAGCGGAGATGGTTGCAATGGAATAAAGCGAATTACAGAGACACCAGCGAGAAGCTTTCCCAGGTAGATTGGAGAAGGATACTTGCGGAGATGATCGCAATGGAATAAAGTGAATTACAGAGACACGAGAGAGAAGCTTTCCCAGGTAGATTGGAGAAGGATACTAGCGGAGATGGTCGCAATGGAATAAAGCGAATTACAGAGGCACGAGAGAGAAGCATTCCCAGGTAGATTGGAGAAGGATACCAGCGGAGATGATCGCAATGGAATAAAGCGAATTACAGAGGCACGAGAGAGAAGCTTTCCCAGGTAGATTGGAGAAGGATACTAGCGGAGATGATCGCAATGGAATAAAGCAAATTACAGAGGCACGAGAGAGAAGCTTTCCCAGGTAGATTGGAGAAGGATACTTGCGGAGATGATCGCAATGGAATAAAGTGAATTACAGAGACACGAGAGAGAAGCTTTCCCAGGTAGATTGGAGAAGGATACTAGCGGAGATGGTCGCAATGGAATAAAGCGAATTACAGAGGCACGAGAGAGAAGCATTCCCAGGTAGATTGGAGAAGGATACTAGCGGAGATGATCGGAATGGAATAAAGCGAATTACATTGGCACGAGAGAGAAGCTTTCCCAGGTAGATTGGAGAAGGATACTAGCGGAGATGGTCGCAATGGAATAAAGCGAATTACAGAGGCACGAGAGAGAAGCTTTCCCAGGTAGATTGGAGAAGGATACTAGCGGAGATGATCGCAATGGAATAAAGCGAATTACAGAGGCACGAGAGAGAAGCTTTCTCAGGTAGATTGGAGAAGGATACCAGCGGAGATGATCGCAATGGAATAAAGCGAATTACAGAGGCACGAGAGAGAAGCTTTCCCAGGTAGATTGGAGAAGGATACTAGCGGAGATGATCGCAATGGAATAAAGCGAATTACAGAGGCACGAGAGAGAAGCTTTCCCAGGTAGATTGGAGAAGGATACTAGCGGAGATGATCGCAATGGAATAAAGCGAATTACAGAGGCACGAGAGAGAAGCTTTCCCAGGTAGATTGGAGAAGGATACTAGCGGAGATGATCGGAATGGAATAAAGCGAATTACAGAGGCACGAGAGAGAAGCTTTCCCAGGTAGATTGGAGAAGGATACTAGCGGAGATGATCGCAATGGAATAAAGTGAATTACAGGGGCAGGAGAGAGAAGCTTTCCCAGGTAGATTGGAGAAGGATACTAGCGGAGATGATCGCAATGGAATAAAGTGAATTACAGAGACACGAGAGAGAAGCTTTCCCAGGTAGATTGGAGAAGGATACTAGCGGAGATGATCGCAATGGAATAAAGCGAATTACAGAGGCACGAGAGAGACATTTTCCCAGGTAGATTGGAGAAGGATACTAGCGGAGATGATCGCAATGGAATAAAGCGAATTACACAGGCACGAGAGAGAAGCTTTCCCAGGTAGATTGGAGAAGGATACTAGCGGAGATGGTCGCAATGGAATAAAGTGAATTACAGGGGCAGGAGAGAGAAGCTTTCCCAGGTAGATTGGAGAAGGATACTAGCGGAGATGGTCGCAATGGAATAAAGTGAATTACAGAGGTACGAGAGAGAAGCTTTCCCAGGTAGATTGGAGAAGGATACTAGCGGGGATGATCGCAATGGAATAAAGCGAATTACAGAGGCACGAGAGAGAAGCTTTCCCAGGGAGATTGGAGAAGGATACTAGCGGGGATGATCGCAATGGAATAAAGTGAATTACAGAGACACGAGAGAGAAGCTTTCCCAGGTAGATTGGAGAAGGATACTAGCGGAGATGGTCGCAATGGAATAAAGTGAATTACAGAGGCACGAGAGAGAAGCTTTCCCAGGTAGATTGGAGAAGGATACTAGCGGAGATGGCTGAAGCTTCTGGGAATAGGTCTCAAATTGCAAGATGGATACGGCCCACGGAGGAAGAAGTTCTCAAGTGACACGTGTAGGCAACCATGGGTGACAAAGGAAGTTAAGGATTGCATAAAAGCCGAGGAAAGGGCATACAAGATAACAATAGTCAACTAAAAAAGCTATAAGTAGGGAAAAGATGAAATATGAGGGCAGAAAAGCCAATAATATAAAGCAGGATAATAAACACTTATTTTCAGTTATATAAAGATTAAAAGGGAGGTGAGAGTCCATGTTGGAACTCTGGATAATGTGCAGTCTGCATATATCTTCACTGTTCCAGACACTAGCAGCATGCAGTGGTCTGCGAGTGACAGGCATGAGTGCCATTGCTATTACAAAAGAAAAACATCTCTGCATACTGAAAGCTCTTAAGGTGCAAAGTCACCTGGGCCAGATGGACTGCATCCCAGAGATCTGAGAGAGGTTGCTGAAGGGATGTCAGATGGATTGGTCATGATCTTTGAAGAATCACTTTATTCTGGCATGGTCCTGGAGGACTGGAAGATTGCAATTGTCACTCTAGTCTTTACGAAGGGAGGAAGGCAAAAGAAGTAAAATTATAGGCCAGTTAGCCAAACCTCAGCGACTGGGAAAGAGTTGGAGTCTCTTATTAAGTTTGAGGTTTCGAGGTACTTGGAGACTAATGACAATATAAGTTAGGAATGGTTCTGTTAGATTTCGCGGTGGAAGTAAGAAGCAGGCTGGACAAAGGAGTCAGTGGATGCCATTTACTTGGATTTTCAGAAGACATTTGATAAGCTGCCGCACATGAGTCTCCTTAACCAGGTAAAAATCTATGGCGTCACAGGAAAGATACTGGCACGTGTAGTGGAATGGCTGACAGGCAGCAGGCAGCGAGTGGGAATAAAAAGGGCCTTTTCTGGTTGGCTGCCAGTGACTGGTGGTGTTCCGCAGGGATCAGTATTGGGACCGATAACTTTCAGATTTCTTAGTCAGTGATTTAGATGATGGAATGAATGTATTTGTGGCAAAGTTTGCGGATGATACGAAGATAGGTGGAGGGGTCGGTAGTGCGATTGCAACAGGACTGAGGCAAATTTGAAAAATGGGCAAAAAGGTGGCAGATGGAATACAGTGTTGGAAATGTATGATAATGCATTTTGGTGAAAGGAGCGGACTATTATCTAAATGGGCAGAAGGTCCAAGAATCAGAGGAGCAGAGCGACTTCAGAGGGACCTCAGAGCCTCGAGCAAAACTCACAGAAGATTAATTTAAAAGTCGAGTCTGTGGTAAAGGCGGCAAAAAAGAGAATCGAATATAAATGCCAAGCCTTTACAAGACTGTAGAAAGGCTGCACTACAGGAGTATTGTCTACAGCTTTGCGCCCCGTGCCTCTGAAAAGATGTGTGGTCATTAGAGACAGTCCCGAGGAGATTCAGGAGGATGATTCCGGGAATGAAGGGGTTACATGTGAGGCGTGTTTTGGCAACTTTGGGCCTGTACTCACTGGAATTTTGAGGAATGCAAGGGAATCTCTTTTAAACCTGCAGAATGTTGAAAGGACCAGATAGGGTGGATGTGGAAAGGATGTTTCCTGTGGTAGGTGCATCCAGAACTAGGGGCCAGGCCCTCAAAATTGAGGGGCGATCCTTTACAACAGGTAAGGAGGATTCTTTGAGCCAGAGAGTAATGACTGTCTGTAAGGCTCTGCCTCAGACTGCAGTGGAGGCCGAGTCCATGGGTGTAATGAAGGCAGAAGTTCCTGATCGGTCAGGGCATCAAAGGATATGGCGAAAAGGCAGGTGTATGGTGTTGAGTGGAATCTGGGTTCAGCCATGATGGAATGGCGGAGCAGACTGATGGGCTGAATGGCCTAATTCTGCTCCCATGTCATGTTCTTATGGAGGAATAACAAAAAATCTCGGCTCCACTTTGGATCGGAGGTGTGAGATTTCCCTTGCTGGAGTTGGATGTTCCAATTGGAATGGTTTGGCTTCAGTTTTGTCTTGTGACAAATGCAAATTGCTTCCTGTCCTCCAGCCACAGCAACAAAACCTGTCTCCCAGACTCTGACAGTCTCTAAACAGGCCTCTAAAGAGACGTATTCAGACTCTCAGAGTGAAATAACAGCAAAAACCTGTCTCCCAGACTCTGACAGTCTCTAAACAGGCCTCTAAAGAGACGTATTCAGACTCTCAGTGTGAAATAACAACAAAAACCTGTCTCCCAGACTCTGACGGTCTCTCAACAGGCCTCTAAAGAGACGTATTCAGACTCTCAGTGTGAAATAACAACAAAAACCTGTCTCCCAGACTCTGACGGTCTCTCAACAGGCCTCTAAAGAGACGTATTCAGACTCTCAGTGTGAAATAACAACAAAAACCTGTCTCCCAGACTCTGACGGTCTCTCAACAGGCCTCTAAAGAGACGTATTCAGACTCTCAGAGTGAAATAACAACAAAACCTGTCTCCCAGACTCTGACAGTCTCTAAACAGGCCTCTAAAGACAGGTATTCAGACTCTCAGCGTGAAATAACAACAAAAACCTGTCTCCCAGACTCTGACAGTCTCTAAACAGGCCTCTAAAGAGACGTATTCAGACTCTCAGTGTAAAATAACAACAAAAACCCGTCTCCCAGACTCTGACAGTCTCTAAACAGGCCTCTAAAGAGACGTATTCAGACTCTCAGTGTGAAATAACAACAAAAACCTGTCTCCCAGACTCTGACGGTCTCTAAACAGGCCTCTAAAGAGACGTATTCAGACTCTCAGTGTGAAATAACAACAAAAACCTGTCTCCCAGACTCTGACGGTCTCTCAACAGGCCTCTAAAGAGACGTATTCAGACTCTCAGTGTGAAATAACAACAAAAACCTGTCTCCCAGACTCTGACGGTCTCTAAACAGTCCTGTAAAGAGACGTATTCAGACTCTCAGAGTGAAATAACAACAAAAACCTGTCTCCCAGACTCAGACGGTCTCTAAACAGGCCTCTAAAGAGACGTATGCATACTCTCAGAGAGAAATAACAACAAAAACTGTCTCCCAGACTCTGACAGTCTCTAAACAGGCCTCTAAAGAGACGTATTCAGACTCTCAGTGTGAAATAACAACAAAAACCTGTCTCCCGGAATCTGACGGTCTGTAAACAGGCCTCTAAAGACACGTGTTCAGACTCTCAGTGTGAAATAACAACAAAAACCTGTCTCCCAGACTCTGACGGTCTCTAAACAGGCCTCTAAAGAGACGTATTCAGACTCTCAGTGTGAAATAACAACAAAAACCTGTCTCCCAGACTCTGACGGTCTCTCAACAGGCCTCTAAAGAGACGTATTCAGACTCTCAGAGTGAAATAACAACAAAACCTGTCTCCCAGACTCTGACAGTCTCTAAACAGGCCTCTAAAGAGACGTATTCAGACTCTCAGTGTGAAATAACAACAAAAACCTGTCTCCCAGACTCTGACGGTCTCTCAACAGGCCTCTAAAGAGACGTATTCAGACTCTCAGTGTGAAATAACAACAAAAACCTGTCTCCCAGACTCTGACGGTTTCTAAACAGTCCTGTAAAGAGACTTATTCAGACTCTCAGAGTGAAATAACAACAAAAACCTGTCTCCCAGACTCTGACAGTCTCTAAACAGGCCTCAAAAGAGACTTATTCAGACTCTCAGTATGAAAGAACAACAAAAACCTGTCTCCCAGACTCTGACAGTCTCTAAACAGGCCTCTACAGACACGTATTCAGACTCTCAAGAGTGAAATAAAGGCTTTGAGCTTTCCAGTCCATCACTTACCTTTCAGATGTCTGGGCACTTCAGATAAACCCTGCTCAGTGTCCATGTAGGCGAACTGGCCGTCACCTGTTCAAACAGATTAACCTGCATGAAGTCTGTTCTGTGTAATACTGTAAATTCATCAGCATTTACTTCGGTAACACATAGTGTATTGTTCACCCTACCACGTTCCCGTATTTCCTCCAATATTCTGCTCAGCTTCGGTACATGGTGATGTAGTTTCACAAAGGATTCCCACATCACCCTCCGGGCCCCGGAGCCTCTCTCCATCACCAGGTCCAGGAGGAGTTTGGAAGCGCCTGCTCGGTTTCCCTTCTCCGCGAGCTCAGTCACACTCTGTAATGAACAATGGGGAATATATTGAGGAGCGGAGGGATGGGTTCAAATCTATCCTGAATATGGACTGACCCAGCACATGCTGTGCATCACAGATCACTGACAGCAATTGTTCGTAGCAGGAAAAAGAATTTAAAAGAAGTTAGCGTGGCCAGTGATGACTTTCTGAATGCCACAGATTGCGGGGGTACTTATCCACTTGGCAAGGTTTAAACAGAGCAGACATAGTGTGAGTGAGCCAGAGATAGAGTAGGTTATTGATGCTTTGTGTCAGAGAGAGTTCAGTGAGGAGAGGCGGAGGCTTAGGTAGATCTTGGGTAACATTTCCCTTCTCTGTTTCACTGTTAGAATAGTGGGAAAGCCAGGCAGTATAGTGGGATGCTGTTCCTACAGGGTGCGGCAAGACAGGGAGACATTCAGTGTCCCCAATAACTACACCTTCAGGAATTTCATCCAGCTGCATCTTAATACAGACTGTGTTGAGGAAATGGAGCTGGACTGAGGAAATGGGTGAACTCAGGATCATTCCGGAGGCTGAGAGATTGACTGACAGGCTATACAGGGAGGGAGCTATACACAAGGGGCAGGACACAGGGAACTGGGTGACTGTCAGGAGAGGGAAGGGAACAGGCAGCCACTGCAGGAAACTCCTCTGTAACAGGTATACAGCTCTCTGTTTTGGGGTATGGCCTAGCAGAGGAAAGCCACGGTGATTATGCCTCTGGCTCTGAGTTTGGCTTTGTGACAGAAGGGATGAGAAGTGCTGAGCTGCACTGATGGGGAATTCAATGGTTAGGAGAACAGACTGGAGATTCTATTTACAAGAACAGAAATTTTGGATGGTGTCTTGCCAAGGTCATTTATATCTCGTATCGACTCTGAAACTTTCTTAAGGATAGGATGAGCTGTCAGAGGTCGTCGTCCATGCTGGTACCAATGACAAGAGTAGGAAGTGTGATGAGATCCTGCAAAGTGATACAGATCCAAAATTTCTTGAAAGTGTTGTCGAAGGTAGATGGCATTGTAAAGCTTTTCAGACATGGGCCTTCATAAATCAAAATATTGAATACAGAAGTTGGAATATTATGTCGAAATTGATGTGGCAGAGACTAATTTGAAGCAATGTGTGCACCTACCTCTCAGAAGGATATCAATAAGATTGAACGAGTGCAGAAAAAAATACAGATTGTTGCCAGGACTTGAGGACCTGAGATATAGAGAAAGTGTGAATAGGCTAGGATGTTATTTCAATAGAGTGTAGGAGGACCAATAGAGATGTGACAGAGGTATACAAGCTTATGTAAGGTATAGATAGAGTAAGTGTGAAAAGGCGTTTACTACTGAGGTTGGGTGGGACTGGAATTAGAGATCATGGGGTAACGATGACAGGTGAAAGGCAATATGAGGGTGAACTTGTTCACTCAGAGCTTGCTGAGAGTGCAACGTGCTGCCATCGGAATTAGTCGATGTACATTAGATTTGAACATTCAAGATCAATTTGGACAAGTTCATTCAATGGGAGAGGTATGGACGTCTCCAGTCCGGGTGCAGATCAATGGGACTAAGCAGATAATAGGTCGTTGTGGACTAGATGGGCAGAAGAGCTTGTTGCTGTACTGTAGAGTTTGATGACTATGGGTAGATCAAGCTATGACAGGGTTACTGTTGATTTTCCCTGGGGTAATCCCTGGTAAACCACAACAGGTTCACACTTCACTGCCAGGCTTCATGTGGGGTCCAGTGTCAGCTGACACCTGGAAACTGGCAGTGAGGAGCAGACAGCAAATTCAGGACTATTGTGCATGTGTGACAGACCAAAACCAGCTGGTGGGAATGTTGAGTAAGAAATTTGGACTGAAATTGTCAGCTGCCTCATGTGGAACGTAGTGTTCGGTATAGTGTGTGGCTCTTCATTAAAATTCAATCTGGGTGGCGTTAGGTGAATGCACTCCCGGAGCACAAGGACCATTGGAAAGCAGTTTCTTTCTAATTCTGTGTTAGCTGTAGATTCTTGGAATATTTTCAGTTATACAAATGTTGCATTTCCCAGTGTTAACAGTATATGCTGTGGTAATTACAAACTCCAAGTGGAACAGTCACAAGGAACAGAAGGTAACAGAACCATGAGGCATGCTGGGATATTGATCAATTGCAAGAGGGCCAGCAATTGAAAAGAGAGACAATATTCAGTACTGCCTGTTCAACTGACGGTGGGGTTGAAGGTAGACTCGAGAAATGAGCTGAGAAATACGTCACTATATATTTGATTTGTGGGAATCCCATGGGTCATGAGAAGAACACAGACTGGTGAATAGCCATTAAGGTCGAGCATTGGGAACATGATGTGTTATCAAACAGAGTTGTGTAAAGAGGTTCCCTGTCCACTTGCAATGTCGGTCAAGTGTCATATCACTAAATTCACCTCTCAATCATTGTCTGTATCCTAACCTGTCTAAAAATGAACGTGGTCAGAAAACTGGAGAGAGGCTGGTATTAGTGAATGTAGGTTCAGGGATTCCTCAGGTGAAATCTCTTTTCTTGATGTTGACCACAAACATTACAGGATTTTCACAGCCCAGAGGTGTTGTTACACCGGTTCTGTCGGTCTGTGATTGATTCAGTAGAATCTACACTCAGTCTATGTTCCTTCCACTTACGTGATACTCTGGCCCAGTGAAGTGATCCTCGCCCATTAACATGAAGCTGACTCCCTCCACACCCTCCTCAATCGCCTGTTCCAGTCGCTCCATGTAGAATCTCGTCAACTGGAACAGCTGGTGATCGTCACATTTTGCCAGGAAGGCGGAGATTGCGGAGTTCAGATCTATAGTTGGTCATTGAACATAAAATGGTAGAGTGTACTCTGCGTCTGCGGACAGGATGCCAATTTAAACCAATCCCATCTTCAGGAACCTGGTGAATATCCCTCCATTCCCGGCTGACTCATGAGTTCAAACGCCTCTCAGACGCTGCTGAGTATCTGTTTCCAGTCCCTCCCTCGGCAGCACATTCCAGACACCAATCACTCTCTGTGGAAAACATGCATCCTAAATCCCCTTTAAAAACTTTACCCTCTGACCCTAAACCTATTCCCTCTGGTATTTGTGTTGAAACTCGTCCGCACTCTCTCCAGACCCTCCACATCATTCTCGTAATGTGGTTACCAGATCTGTGCACAATACTAAAATTGTCTCTTAAGCACCGTTCATCCAGTTACAGCACAACTTTAAAAAAATACATACTCACACCTCAACTCGCCGTTAGCACACTACCAATTGTGTTGCCACTTTCAGGGAGCTATGCACATCCATCGCAAAACCCATCTGTACATCAGTCTTATTAACGGTCCCAGCATTCATTGTGCACAGAAATTCTATCTGTTCCCTGGACTGTTACATTGCCTGCTGTTTTATTCCTCTGAGTTTCACCCACACCCACCTTATTCAGAAGCTGCTTCTCTTTTCACTCAGGTGAAGATTTGCCTGGTGAGCGGAGTGATTCGACCATTCCCGTTGTTAGGTCCCTGCACTGGAGCTGGTGAATTGTTCCAGTGCTCAAATTCACTTTACCAGTTGGAACAATGACCCCGTTTGATGGTACTTTCTCTCTGCCCCGTTATCGCCCATGTTTGTCCCTCTGAACTATTGATAATTTGACTACACGTGCACCATAAGGACAGAGTTTTAATGAGAAAGAGCTCAGTGAACATACCTGTGTCCATTCTGAGTCTGACTGAGGTTGGTTGATTGTCGTCTTCTTGTCTACCGTCTGGGTGGCAGAAAGCTCCACCTGCTGGCAATGACCTGAATTACACAAATAAAGGAGTGAGTCAGTTACTCTGCCCTTCATAATTTAAACCATGTTTGTAAGGTCACTGCTCACTCTCCTACATTCCAGGGAGTAAATGGAGATTGGAACAAAGACCTCCAACTGAACACAAAGTTCAAGAAGATAGCAAGGAAATATAAGGAAACTTTCTTAAAGGAGCGATGCACTGAAGCTGAAGAAGCCAACAGAATTGGAAAAAGAAACACAAGAGATCTTTTGCTGAATGTTAGGGAAATCAAAGGAACATTTCATGTAAAATGAGCGTAGGAAAAGACAAAGAAGGGAAGGACCTTACAGAAGCAAAGGACATCAAAGGGAGTTGCCAGGAACACACAGAGGAATTGCAGAAAGATCCAACAGCGAAGACACCTGCAATGACTCCCTCATCGATACAGAGCCAGACATTCTGGAAAGTGAAGCCAATAATAAGGCTGCAGGATGTGACAGGAGTCCAGCTGAATGGTTTAAAACTCTAAAAGGTGATGCTATAAATGTGTTGCATGCAATTTTCCAGCAGATCTGGGGAAAAAATAGAAACAACAATGACCTTTAAACTGGATTAAGATCCGTTTTTATCCCCATACCCAAGAAGGGAAATGTAAAGGATTGTTCAAATTACCGAACATTTTCACAAGCTAGAAAGGTAATTCTAAAGATCGTGCAAGCAATACTCCAGCAATATATGGAACCCGAACTGCCAGATGTACAAGCTGGTTTTAGACGAGGCAGAGGCACCAGTGAGCAAATTGCTAACCCACGCTGGATAATGGAGAAATCGAGAGACTTCCAGAAAAGTATTTATCTGTGTTTTATTGACTACTCTAAAGCCTTCAACAGTGTGGACCATAATAAACTACAGCAAATCCTTAAGGAAATGGGGATACCTGGACATCTGCTGTGCCTTATGAGAAACTCAGATGAATTGGCCACATAAAGAGAAGACAGTATTCCATGTTGGGTAAAACAGAAGGTTAAGGAAGGAGAGGACAACAGAGATGACGATGGCTAGATAATACTACTCAGACAATGAACCTGACCTTGTGGAATCTTGGATAGGCAGTTTGCAAAAAGGCACCATGTTGTGCAGTAACGCTCTTTTATTTCACTGTATTCATCGGCTTTCATGTATGGATGACTGACTATTGAGTTTGAACATAAATTGGACAATGATTGTATCATAAACAAAATGTAACAATAAATATAAATGTTTTCAGTCAATAACAGACTTGTAAGTGTTGCATTTTGTCCCTCAGATAAATCGCTAATGCAGACAGGGAGCAACCATGCTCCAAGCCTTCGCCCCCACAACACCCAGTGGGACAGCCTGCTGGCCCAAGGTGGGTCTGTTTACTCCGTTGTTTAAACCCAGACACCTCAAACAAAAGGCAGCCACTGGGTCCCTCCAGCCCACCGTGTCAGATAGTAAGATCGTGACTTGTTCTCAAAATCTCTCAACACCGCACTTGCAGGTTAACACTTTACCGGTGTCCGCTACAAATATACTGAAGCCTTCTTCATCCTCGCCACTTCAGAGGAGATAAACCCACTGTACTCCCACTGTCACCATTGCAGCTCCGCCAACTCCTTGGAGAGGAAGAGCAGCATTAAAAAAACGAGCTTTTTGTATCTTTCCCAGGAGTCAGGTTAGGAAACGTGTGGTGGGGTCTAGGGAGGAAACTCCTTAATGACGAAACCCATATTCCCGTTGGTTGGTATGCTAAATTGGCATTTGCTGTCACCAGTGAGGGATAAGTAAATCTCACATCACTTCACGCGAGATACCGGGCACGCACAGCATGCTTAAATCGTCTAAATGTCAGCCCGGGAGCGCAAGCGTGACGGCGCTCCGCGAGACGCATGAGCAGTGGGCTGGTGCGCGCGGTAGATGGGGAGACTGTAGAGTCAGTAACAGGGAACGGGGAGCACGTCCCTCGGTCCCGTACCACGCTGGCCAGATCACCGAATGAGTCATGGTCGATCCGCAACCCGTTGGGGTACAACATTAACACACAAATCTCCATGTATATACTTAATCAATGTAATGTTTCTTGTCAGTTCCACAATATAATTAATTTGCTGATGTTATATTGTGTTACACTAATTAAGCTGTCAGAACTTTTCCAATCAACACACAAAATGCATAAGTGGACCACTCGGCCCTCCAAAATTGCTGCTGATCTGATTTAAACTTTCGTTACACATTGCCCCATGTTCATCTCAATAACACTTCAAACCCACTCTTTATGAAGAAACTGGGCTTCGAATGGAAACAAAGGCTTTACTTTCACTGGTCAGTGAGTAGAACGAGTTCCCAACTCCCCCGATTAACTCCAGCAAAAAAAAATGGGTGAAAGAGAGGGTAAACTGTTGCTGCTTTTCACTGCACGATGCCCTTTCCACAGTCAATCCTTCCGCAGTCTTTCTGAACATTGCATCTACCTTAATATCATCTCCTTCATCATCTGACCCAACACGCTGCTTCCCATCCAAAAATGACTGAATTTAAACCGATTCCGGCAGCTCCAGCAGTCCTGGCTGCAAGGGCATTCGTTCATGTCGAGTACAGGTATCACCCGTGATTTGGTACCGGGTCAAAAGGGAACATTGCAAAATCTAGTTCTGTTTAATCACAGGTTCACAGGTTCAGACAATTTATTGGAAGAAGACTACTTGATGGCGCCAGGTATGTAAATGTAAATTATTGGTTGGCATTTGCTAGTTAGACTGAATGAAATGTGGTGCTGGGACATTTGGCTTCAAGACGGTTTGCTCTTAGCAGAGGCTTGCACGGCGATATTACCTGAGGGCAAGTATATCATTGCAGCTTGCAATAGACAGAGGAGTCAATGACATGTTGCTGTAGTTCATAGTGATTCCACATTTCTGCAATCACTACAGCAGGAAGTGCTGCAGTGTCTCATAAAGGGAGAAAATTCTCAACGCATTTTGAGATGATTACCACCTAACACAGCCAAGCAAGGAAACAGCAGAACCAATAAGAGTTTGAAATGAGCAAGCAATGTGAGGGAATGTGTGTGGCTTCACACAGCTGGGATGCTGACAGCAATGAGCAAATCTGGAGTGATTGCAACTGACATAACTGGCACTTCCACATTTATTCAGTCCCACTCCAGCTATTTCCTACCTTCCTTGGTACAGATATGTAATGTCTGAAGGACCAGTGTTAGAGTAAATGAGACTCACCAAACTTTCTCCTGACTGAATCAATGGAAACTAAGGGTTCTCTCAAGTTGATGCTCTCAGCATTCGGGCTGGTTCACTTGTTGATGTTCCCTCATCTTCAGTTGTGGTTTGCTTCCAGTTGTGGGCTTTTCTTCCAGTAAATCTCTCACTGCAGATCTAACTTTAACCAGAGAGATGATGAAGCACGTTAACAAGACAAAGGAGAACCAAGCATTAAACTGAAATTTAAATCTTGAACACATAAATAATGATCCGAGTGAAGAAATCTGGAACTGTCCCTCACACTTTACAAAACCTAACAAGGGATACAAAGGAACACACACAAAATGCTGGTGGAACTCATCAGGCCAGGCAGCATCTGTACGTCAACTCGACTCTCTTCCACAGATGCTGCCTGGCCTGCTGAGTTCCTCCAGCATTTTGTGTGTGTTGCTTCGCAGCTTCTGACAATTTTCTCTTGTTTGTGATGGGATACACATACCGGGGGCTCAGTCTAGGTATAAGATACAAGTCATAATACATAGGAGCAGAATTCGGTGATTCGGTCATTCTAGTCTGTTCCATAATCAGTCGTGGAGGATTATTTTTCCAACCCTGTATTCTTGCTTCCCTGCTATAATACTCAACCTATTTAGTGATTCAGAACATGAATGTACCCAACGATAGCCTCCACCACCCTCTGTGGCATCAAATTCCACAGATCAACCGACATTTGGCTAATGTAATTGCTCTCATCTCAGATCTAAATTGAAGCTTCTTTATTCTGAGGCAGCACTCTCAGATCCCAGACACTCCGTCTAATCAATACACCTCTCCATTCCCACTGTATTCAGGCTTGTTGTTATTTAGTTGGTGTAAATAATCACTCCCACACCCTCCCCCACAACAACCATCCCTCTGAACTCTACTGAACTCAGGCCCAGGGCTATCACATGCTCCACAGGCAGAATCTGAGGCCACAAACCAGGCACACCCAGGATCCTCTTCAGTTTGCGTATAAGGAGAAGGTGGGAGTGGAGGATGCTATCACGTATTTGCTGCACAAATCCCTCTCTCACCTAGATGGGGTCAGTGGTGCTGTGAGGATTACATTCCTGGACTTCTCTAGTGCCTTTAACACCATCCAGCCCAAGATCTTAAGGCACAAACTAACGGAGATGGGAGTAGACTCTCACATGGTGGATTGGATAGTGGACTACTTGACAGATAGACCTCAGTATGTGCAGTTGGGAGACTGTAGGTCTGACACGGTGGTCAGCAGCACAGGAGCGCCACAGGGGACCGTGCTCTCTCCGGTCCTGTTCACCCAGTACACATCAGACTTCCAATATAACTCGGAGTCCTGCCATGTGCAGAAGTTCGCTGACGACACGGCCATAGTGGGGTGTGTCAGGAATGGACAGGAGGAGGAGTATAGGAAACTGATACAGGACTTTGTGATATGGTGCAACTCAAACTACCTGCGTCTCAATATCACCAAGACCAAGGAGATGGTGGTGGACTTTAGGAGATCTAGGCCTCATATGGATCCAGTGATCATTAATGGAGAATGTGTGGAGCAGGTTAAGACCTACAAGTATCTGGGAGTACAGTTAGACGAGAAGCTAGACTGGACTGCCAACACAGATGCCTTGTGCAGGAAGGCACAGAGTCGACCGTACTTCCTTAGAAGGTTGGCGTCATTCAATGTCTGTAGTGAGATGCTGAAGATGTTCTATAGGTCAGTTGTGGAGAGCGCCCACTTCTTTGTGGTGGCGTGTTGGGGAGGCAGCATTAAGAAGAGGGACGCCTCACGTCTTAATAAGCTGGTAAGGAAGGCGGGCTCTGTCGTGGGCAAAGTACTAGAGAGTATAACATCGGTAGCTGAGCGAAGGGCGCTGAGTAGGCTACGGTCGATTATGGAAAACCCTGAACATCCTCTACATAGCACCATCCAGAGACAGAGAAGCCGTTTCAGCGACAGGTTGCTATCGATGCAATGCTCCTCAGACAGGATGAAGAGGTCAATACTCCCCAATGCCATTCGGCTTTACAATTCAACCGCCAGGAGTAAGATATGTTAAAGTGCCGGGGTTGATTGTATTTAATGTATTTAAGTAAACTACTTAAGAACTTTTTAAAAGCTATTATTAATGCTTTTTGAGAGAGTGATTTAGATGCATATCATATTTTTACTGAGTTAAGTATTGTATGTAATTAGTTTTGCTACAACAAGTGTATGGGACATTGGAAAAAATGTTGAATTTCCCCATGGGGATGAATAAAGTATCTATCTATCTATCTATCTATCTATCTAAATCTCATTCCCCGGCTTATTTTGTGAAACTTGTTATCAACAATTGTAGTGAAAACATGTCGAGGATTAAAAGGACAACTGGTACCAGGATAATTCACAGGGAAAAGCTCCGATTTCTTTACTGTTCTACAATCACAAAGCGAGCGCAGCTGCACTGCCCCATTCACAGGAAATTTAACATGTTCCAGAGTGAATGTAATAAAGAGAAACTGGAATCACTGGAAATGCTCAGCAGGTAAGGAACTGCCGTGAGGAGAGGACCAAGTTAACAATTCGGTTTCCTAACCTTTCGTCAGAATGGATGCAAATATTACCCAGTTTTTACTGGAAATCCTGCGTTGTTTACCTTGGAGCAGGAGAGACTGAGGAGAAATCTGTTAGAGGTTTGTAAGATTATGAAAGACATTGACAGAGTAGTCAGGGAGTATCTCTTCGCTGGTTAGAAATGTCCAATACCAGAGGACATGCATTGAAGGTGTGAGGAAGTAGATGCAAAGGGAATGTGAGGGTAAGTTGTTTTACTCAGGGAGGGAGTGGTGAATGCCTGGAATGATCTGCTGTTATGGTGGTGGAAGACAATACATCGGAGTCTTTGAAGACACGTTTAGATAGGCACATGGGTGTGAGGAAGATCGAGAGGATATGGATATTGTGTAAATCGGATGGATTAGTTATTTTTTGGGTGGAGGCTTGATTTCTTTTTTAGCTGGTTTGGCACACCATTGTGGCCAAAGGGCCTGTTCCTGCGATGTACTGTTCCATGTTCTGTTCTATCTCCAGCATCTTGAGTTTCTCTTTGACTCCCACTGGCAGATAGACAGGTGACAGTGAGGGGGAATTTCCAAATGTGAATTGAATTCTGAAACCCCGGTCTATTTCTACTGGTGCAATCACAAAACAACATGTTTAATCACAGGCTCACCCTGTGAGGGACAGAATTGGAAATTCAATTCCCTGCTTTTCTTCCAAAGGAACTATAGAATCAAATATCTGAGCACAGAACAGAAATACTAACTGATCATTTCATAAACCTGGGAAACTTGATCCCCGAATTAATTTTATCTGGTTAAAAAATTAGCGTTATCTATCCCGGGATCCAACCACACTGGGTCACAGCCCACACCGAGAGTTTAGCACATCTTTCCCATTTTCCACATTGGGTGGCATCAACACAGATTCAACCTAATAGTTTTCAACCAATTTTCCCAGTTCCGCTCAACTGCGCTGCCCAAGAGACTTAACCCCTTCCAAAGCAATGTACTACAAAGCTGAAAACGAAATGAACATTCAACGGATAAAGATCATCTGTGGAAAGATGATTTTTCAGGTCCAACACCCTGTATCAAAATGGCTTTGAACATTTTTTAGATTTGATTTCAGGTCTCCAGCATCTTGAGTGTTTCTTTTTTAACATACAGCTGCTCACAGACAGGCGACAGTGAGTGTGAATTTCCAAACACGGTGAGGATACTGAACCCGCGGTAGATAACCAATGATGCAAACACTGAACAGCTCACTCCAGGTACTCACTGCCTCTGTGTATTGAGATTAACTCGCAGGTCTATTCGATCTGTCTGCTCTATTGTATCTGTGCCCTTCGGTTCGGACTCGCTAACCCTGAGAAACGAATCCTGGTGTATGTGGCTGGGCATCAAGGGTTTATAGACTACGTAAGGCTTGACTGTACCAATGACGCCCCCCTCCCTGGCACTCCAAACAATGCTTTGAAGCACACAACACAAGCCAGCCAGGAAAGCTACTCCCCTCAGAGCTGAACATCCAATGTCGGTAACAGCAAAGTTAATGAGGACGCTGGCCAGAAAGTATCCAGGCTGAGCTTGCAGAAAGAGTGTACATATGCACATTCATGTCTTCACAGCTTTCGTCAACACTTCACTCATCCAGGCTGCTGTTCCCATGTGCTTCAAATCAACCACCATTATCCCTGTACCAAGGAACCCTACATATTCGGGACAAAGTGACCTACTGCCCAGTGGAGTTGTCGCCAATCAGCATTAAGTGCTTTGAACGGCTGATAGTGGCACATATCAAAAATTCCAATCCTTGTTCACTGGTCACTCACCAGTATGCTTACCGACTGAATCGCTAAGTGGCAGATGGCATTGCATCTCTCATTCTCCTTGGCCTGACTTACCTAAAAAAAGACAATTAGGTCAAAATGTTGTTTCTGGATTTCATTTCGGCATTCAACGCTGTTGTCACACAAACCTTGGTGAACAAATTCCCACGCCTCCGTCCAAAGACACCTCTGTGCAACTGGGTATTGGACTTTCTAACCAACAGACGACAGACAGTCAGGGTGCACAGCTGGTTCTGTCTCCCCATCGTCATCAACCTCTGTGACCCTCACCCTTGTGCTGAGACCATTGCTGTCCACTCTGCTCACACGATTGCAAATCCAGACTCCCGAACAAGACCGACCTGCCATCAAGCACATATTCACAGAAAGATGGTGGAAAAGTACCATAATATCATTAAAGGTCCCACACACCCTGGTCAGGGACTGTTTGTCCCACTCACATCAGTCCATCAGGGAAGAGGCTACATAACATCCACGCCAGTGCAATCATCCTCGAAACAGTTATTTTCCCCTTTTTGAATTGTAAAGAAAACTATTGAGGCTTGGTCGACCTCATTAAATTGGTTTACAATCAGTCTGTAGTCAGAACATTTCTTGTAAACATAGCAGGAGTAAATTGGCCACTACCCCATCGAGTCTTCTGCCCCAAGCAGTGAACTCATGGCTTTCGTTCCGCAATGCCGCCGGCTGCTTTCTGTAACTGGTCACACTACCCCCCTCCCCCACCAACTGTTTGCTGTGTATAGAGCCTTTGAACAGAATCAGAGTCTTTGCTTCTACAGGACTTTCAGGAGATCAGCTCGAAACACCCACAATAAACACACTCTCAAAGAGAGAACAACGAACATTTATCGGAAACGGCAAGTTCTGATAAAAGGGAAATCATGTTGCCTGAACATCTCTTCGCACGCTTGCTTTGCAGTTGTAACACCCGGTTAGAGAACTGTTCCAAATCTCAAACATCTCTTGCAGACTCTCTGGTGTTCACTCCTTTCGTAGCATCATTTCCCTGCTGACACTGATTTACAATCACACCCACTTTGCATCATTTCTACCTTTATATCAAAATTCTCCTGGCGAAAGGGCTGCAGTAGTAGGGTATATAAACGTGAATTCTGCAAACACACTGTAAGCCAGAGAATGGGGTCTGAGTGCAACTGTGAGCGAATAATCACAAATGTTGTTCATAAATTATTAGACTGGAACAACGTGACACTTCCTGTTCCGGGGGGAAAAGGAAGAGGTAATTCACCGAATGAAAAATAATTAGTATAATTTAGAAAAAATACCAGGTCATTCGGCAGATTCCCACATCGGAGGTTGGTCAAGAAGGTTCAGTAGCTTAACGTTAAGGAAGCGTTGGTAACATAACTTCGGCATCGGCTTCCTGGGAAAAGCCAGTAAGCGGTAGAAAATGTTTTGGTCCTCTGACTGGAGACCAGTGACTAGTGGGGTTCCTCGGGGATCGGTGCTGGGTCCATTATTGCTTATAAGCTCTGTTAGCACTCTGGTTGATTTAATTACTGCAATGTTTGTTTTTGGTTCAGAGACAGGTAATTTGCATGAGTGATAGTCCGTACTTTTTAAATTGTTTTACAATAACTCTGGAGTCAGACCTTTACTGTAAATATACCAGGCAGAAATCGGCCACTCATCCCATCCAGCCTTCTACCCCGTGCAATAAAATCATGGTTTTCGCTCCGCAATCCCGCCTGCCGCCTGCCTCTTTCTGTAACCGGTCACACGACCTTTTCCCACCACCGGCCCGCACCCGCTGTTTACTGTCTGCCGTGGCCTTGAAAGGAATCAAAATCTTTGCTGCTACAGGATGTCAGCGTGATCATTTCGAAACACCCACAACAAACAGTCTCAAACATCTGAAATGACAAGTATTGGAAATGGAAACCGTGTTGTCCGAATAGGTTTTTCACATGCTTACTTTGAAAACGTAAACCCTGGTTAGAGATCTGTTTTTAATCTTGTCATAAACTGTGGAAAATCTCAATGGCGCTGACAGGAAACTGCAGGATCACAAATACAATCGCCGACAGAAGGGGGTTAAAATGGAGCGAATGAGCTATTGATCACTAATCCAAAACACAGAATAATTTGAAATAAAGATCGAAATAAATATCGGAAGCTGAATTATTCCCACCTAATTCACCAAGAATGTTCAGTCTCCGTGAGGATATATTTTCAAGTCGTTTTCTTCCAATTTCATATCAGACAATCAGACGAACTTCAGTTAGTAGCTGCGGGGGAGGGGCCGAGTTGCTGTTCAGTGAGACTCACAGCGCGGTTTTCTGTGTCAAGCTGCTGCCTGACCGCAGGGCGGATTCTCTGCTGAAACCACACAGGCCAGTTCGACACTCCACGTAAACTGCACCAAGTTGGCTTGATATTGTATTTAATTCTGTTACAGAAAATAAAGTGTGTGTGTGTGTGTGTGTGTGTGTGTGTGTGTGTGTGTGTGTGTGTGTGTGTGTGTGTGTGTGAGAGAGAGAGAGAGAGAGAGAGAGAGAGAGAGAGAGAGAGAGAGAGAGAGAGAGAGAGAGAGAGAGAGAGAGAGGCGGGGGAGGGGGGGGGTGAGGAGAGAGAGAGAGAGAGAGAGAGAAATCGAAGAAGGGACCCGGCCCTGCCCTGTGGGACATTTTGGATGTCATTATCCGTGAGCAAGGTTCATCCGCACCGACTCAGTACAAACCGCCCTAGAAAATGTGTATGACTGAAGGTGACGACGTCGTTTCTTTTAATGCATTTGGTCAATAACTAGTTCATTGAACTTGTCAGAACTCCCGTCTCCCCTTGTTTTCCCTCACAGTCCCGACAGTAGCCGAGCCCCGCTGTAAACGCTCACTGATCTGCAAAATCGGAGACAACATTTACCTCTGACGTTGATACCGGACGGAGTTTAGCGCGGTCCTGGATACCCGATCATGCACCGAGAATTCAGTCGGTGCTGCTGCTCCCGGGGCGATTCGGTTAGAATGCGTTAGTCGCTCGTTACAGATAGGCAGGTCCAGATGATCCGGGGTAAATGAAGCCGTCCGCAGTTCTGATCCCACACCTCCTCACCAGCCTAGTACAGGTCGGTCAGCGGGAGGAGAGGGGACTAGGACAAATGCAGCAAAAACAGACAGAATTACAGAGGCTGTGTGAACGTTCCCTCACGGTCGCAAGTTTCTGTCTGGATTTCCGTGCAAATCTCCCTTTTCCAATTGGCTGGGCGGAGCTTCTCTGGTTTATTCAGCCAATCCCAGGCTGTGAATTGATCCAGCCAGGTTCAGGCTCCACCCTCTTTGTCAACGCGGCTGTCCGCTGCAGGGCGAATTTCAGCTCAAACACTCCACACCCAGCACAGCTATTTCGAGATCAAATTATTTAAGGCGTTTCAGAGCGGGGAGGATTAATGAAGGAGGGGTGGCGTTACCAGTCAGAGAAAATGTCACGGCAGTGCTCCGTCAGGACAAATTGTAGAACCCGACTAATGAGGCATTCCGTGTGGAAATGAGAAATAAGTAAGTTATGGCCACGGTAATGGGGCGATATTAAAGACAACCCGACAGTCCCGGGGATTTAGAGGAACACATTTGTGAGATCGTATATTGTTGCAAGAAACTTAAGGTTGTTACACTTGGTGATTTTAACTTTCCACATAATGACTGGGAATCTCATACTGTAAATGGACCAGGTGGGATGGAGTTTGTCAAGTGTGTCGAAGAACTTTTCTTTCATCAGTACGCAGAAGCCCAACAGTAAGCTTGCAATACGGAATCTGCTATGAAGGAATGAGGTAGGGCAGGGGACAGAAATTTGTGCATAGCAACACTTTGCATCCGGTGACCACGATGCCAGTAATATGCACCTAAATATACAGAAGGTTCGGCCTGACCCGTGGGTTGGGATTCTGAATTGGAGAAAGCACAATTTTGATGGTGTCAGAATGGATTTGGCAAGTGTGGATTGAGACAGGCTGCTGCTTTGTGGCGAAAGTGTACTTGGAAGGTGTGATGCCTTCAAAAACGAAATTTTGAGACTACCATTATGCAAGTGCCTGGCAGAATGAAAGGCAAGGATAACAAGCGTAGGAACCTTGATATGCAAGAATTATTGAGGCGCCGGTTAAAAGAAGAAAGGAAGTGCATGGCAGAGAATGGCAAGTTGGATCAAATGAGATTCTTATGGAGTATAGTAAGTGCAAGAGAAAGAAATCCGGGCGGCTAAAAGACGGCATGAAGTTCCTCTGATAGACAAGGTGAAGAGAGTTATTGAGAATTCCACAAACAGGATCCGAGCAAAAGGATTGCAAGGGATAAAGCTGGATCACCGGAAGATCAGAATGATAATCTGACGTAGTCTGATGTAGCAGTATTTCAGCGGAGTAAGGGATATTTCAGTGTTATGAAAGGAGCTGGCCAATGTAAATTTGAAAGAGCTGCTGGCAGGGATGTCAGCAGAGTAGCAATGGTGTGAGTTTCTGGAAGAAACGAGGACGCTGCAGGACACGTGTATTCCAAAAATGAAGAAATGCACCTATGGCAAAATAGTACAACCAGGGCTGAGAAGGGAAGTCAAAACTATTGTAAAAGCAAAAGAAAGGGCATACAACAAAGCAAAAATTCGCAGGAAGATAGAGGATTGGCAGGTTTTTAAATCTTACAGAGAGCAACGAATAAAATCTGTAGAAGTGAAAAAAATATGACATGGACGTTACTAACATAGTTAGAGCATTGACTGATTGGTAGGAGGCAGAGAGTGGGAATAAAAGGGTACTTTTCTGGTTGGCTGCCAGTGACCAGTGGCGTTCCACAGGCGTTGGTGTTGGGAACACTTCTTTCTCTGCTGTGCATTAATGATTTAGATGGTAGAATAGATGATTTGTCGCCAAGTTTGCAGATGATACGAAGATTGGTGGAGAGGAAGGTAGAGTTCAGGAAACAGGTCAGATGCAGAAGGACTTAGGCAGATTAGGAGAATGGGCAAGAAAGTGGCAAATGTTCGAAAATGCATGGTCATGCACTTTAGTAGCAGAAATACAAGTGCGTACTATTTTTGTATAATGGGGAGAAAATCCAGGAATCTGAAATGCAAGTAGACTTGGGAGTCCTTGTGCAGATCACCCGGAAGGTTAACTTGCAGGTTGAGTCGGTGGAGATGAAGACAAATGCCATATTTCCATTCATTTCAAGAGGTCTAGAATACAAGAGCAACGATGTGATGCTGAGGCTTGACAAAGCACTGATGAGGCCTCACCTTGAGAATGGTGAACAGTTGGGTCCCTCAGCTTAGAAAAGATGTGTTGGTATTGCAGTGGAGCCAGAGGAAGTTCACATGGACTATTCCAGGAATGAAACGGTTATCACAGGAGGAATGTTTGACGATTCTGGGTCAGCAATCGCTGGAATTCAGAAGGATGTGGTGGGGGGGGTCTCATTGAATCCTTTCGAATGTTGATAGGCCTGGACGGAGTAGATGTGGAAAGGTGGGAAAGTCTAGGACAAGAGGATGCTCCCTCAGGATAGAGGGTCAGCCTTTTAACACAGATATGCGGAGACATTTCTTTAGCTAAACGGTGAATATGTAGCTGCTACATGCAGCTGTGGAGGTCAATTCGTTGGGTGTATTTAAGCCAGAGTCTGATAGGTTCTTGATTGGACATGGCATCAAAAGTTACCGGGTAACGGCCGTGAAATGGGGTTGAGTAGGAAAAACAAAAGGATAGTCAGAATGCCTTCTTATAGACTTTTTCGAGGAAGTTACCAGGAAAGTGGATGACGGTGATATACTGGATGTTGCCTACAAGACCCCGCATGGGAGGCTGGTCAAGAAGGTTCAGTCGCTCGGCATTTGGGATGCATTCAGGATTCGGCTTTATAGTGGCGTGCCACAGGGATCGGTGCTTTGGCGTTCGTTCTTTGTCATCTATATCGATGATCTGGAGGCTAATGTGGTTTACTGATGAGCAGGTTCGCGGATAGAACCAAGCTTGGGGCTGTAGTGGACAGTGAGGACGGTATCATGGCTTGCAGAGGATCTGCATCAATTGTAAAGATGGGCTGAAAATGGCTGATGGAAATCAATGCAGAAAAGTGCAAGGGTTCACACCTCTCTCAGACCAACCAGGCTAATTCTTACACAGCGAGGACTGTGATCAAACAAGGAGATCAGGAGACACAGGTACATAATCCAGTAAAAGTTGTGCCACAGGTAGATAGGGTCGTAAAGAAAGCCTTTGGCACGTTGCCATTCATACATCGATGTACTGTGCACAGGAGATGGGATGTTATGTTGAAGTTGTATAATAGGGTGGCGGTCTAATTTGGAGAATGTGCAGTTTTGGTCACCTATCTACAGGAAAGGTGTACAGAAGCTTGAAGAAGTACAGAAAAATACAAGGATGCTGCCGGGTCTGTGGGACCTCAGTCATAAGGAAAGATTGAGCAGGGTAAGACTGGATTCCTTAGAGAGTGGAAGATTGAGAGGGATTTGATAGAGGTATACACAATTACAAGGGGCATAGATGGGCTAAATGCAAGCAGGCTTTTTCTGTTTAGGTTGGCTAGGGCTACAATCGGGGTGAAATGTGAAATGTTTATCGGGACCGTGGAGGGAAATATAGAAACATAGATAACCTACAGCACAATACAGGGCCTTCGGCCCACAATGCTGTGCCGAACATGTACTTACTTTAGAAATTACCTAGGGTTACCTCTAGGCAATTCGTCTTCACTCAGCGGGTCGAGACTCCATATGGAATGAGCCTGCAGTATAAGTGGTGCGGGCGAGCTTGATTTCAATGTTCAGTCCAAGTTTGTACCGATAAATGGATAGTAGGGATATGGAGGGTTATGATCCCGGTGTAGGTCGGTGTGGGTAGGCAGTTCAACCATTTTCGGTATTGACTAGATGGGCTGAAGGGCCTGTTTCTGTGCTGTCATTTTACATGACTCTATGTTCCGGGACACGTAATTTAATCCTTTCTTCTGGAAACAAACTAAAACCTGTTCGCCTATGTACGATTCAGGGATGTTTATAAATATTCATTTATTGCCACCAGCATTAACTGATTATTGTATTTCCATCCGGGCAATTCTTGCCACAAGAAACACCTTCGCCCTCGGTTAACCAGCGGGTTGTTGATTCTCACTGCGCCTGAAACTTTTGTGAAATTTATCTTTCTCAACAGACGCACATTCTAAATGGCCAGAAATTGTGCTCATGTAAGGAGTGAGCGGTTGTTTGGAAATAGGCGCTATTGAGGGAGTGACGCATGAACTTGCGATGGGCGTCCTCGCTGTTATTGGAATGGCCGTCGGGGAGGGAGAGATGGAGAAGCTGACTATCTTCACTGCAGTTAACCCCGCTGTCAGAGAGGGGATGACAGATTGATTGAAAATTAGAACCAGCCAGGGAGTTGTGTGGTAGGAAAAATGGGAGTCAGGAAGGGAATGATTTCCAATTTTAAAATACTTAAGCGAGGGCAGACAAAAGCGCTAATGACATTCGCAAACTGATAGGCTATGGTCTACGGCAGAGAGAGAGAGAGTGGAGAAGACAGAGACTGTGGTGAGTGGAGAGAGTAGGGAGGAGGAGGAGGAGGAGGAGGAGGAGGGAGGGAGGGAGGGAGGGAGAGAGGGAGGGGGAGGGGGAGAGGGACAGGGAGAGGGAGGGCGGGAGGGGGGATACAGAGAGAGAGAGATAGAGAGAGAGAGAGAGAGAGAGAGAGAGAGAGAGAGAGAGAGAGAGAGAGAGAGAGAGAGAGAGAGAGAGAGAGAGAGAGAGATATTCATTCAAGGAAAGAGTTCGCAGCGTAGGATACGGAGACCTATACTGGGCGCAGGAAACCCCCGTTGTGGCGTAAGGAACAGTGCAGAGGCACACACAATTCTGAAGGGTATAGATCGGGTTATTGCAAGCAGGCTTTATCCACTTAGGTTGGGTGTGACTGGATCTAGAGGTCATGGGTTGTGTGAGGTGGAAGGAGAAATATTTAATATGAACATAAGGGGAATCTCCTTCGCTCAGAGGGCGGAGAGAGTGGGAACTAATGGAAGTTGGGTGTGGGTTTGATTTCCAATAACGAGACATAGATTCACAGAGTCATAGAAAAGTACAACACAGAAACAGTCTGTTCGGCCCATCTATTCTGTGAAAAAAACTGCCTATTCGCATCGAGTTGCCCCGGACCACAGCTGTCCATGCCCCTGCCATCCAGGTACCTATCCAACCTTCTGTGAAACGTTGAAAACGGGCTCGCATGCAACAACTGCAGTAGCAGCTCGTTCCACACTCTCACCATCCAGTGAGTGAAAAAGTTTCCCCTCACTTTCCTCTTCAGCTTTTCAACTTCCATCCATCACCCATGACCACTGACTGTAGTCTCGCCCAACCTCGGTGGAAAAAGAAACACGAGAAAATCTACAGATGCTGGAAGTCAAAGCAACACGCACACAATGCCGCTGGGACTCAACAGGCCAGGCGGCATCTATCGAAAAGAGTAAACGTTTCAGGCTCAGTCCTGATGAACAGTCTCGGCCCGAAACGTCGACAGTTTACACTTGTGTATAGATGCTGCCTGGCCTGCGGAGTTCCGCCAGCATTGTGTGTGTGTTTTGCTCAGTGGAAAACTCCTGTTTGCATTTACCCCATATGTATCCGTCAGTATTTATTATACCTCTGTCAAATACCCTCTACGCACCAAGAAATAAAATGCCAACCTATCCTTCTTTCCTTAAAAATCAGGTCTTCCAGATCCGACAAGATCCTTGTAAATTTCCACTGGACTGCTTCAACTTGATTATAGCTTTCCTGTTAGTAGATGACCAAACCGGCGCACAATATTCCCAGTCAGGCCTCAATGGTGTCTTCTACAACTTCAACATTACATCCTGTCTCCTGTAATCAGCACTTTGATTTATGAAAGCCAGCGTGTCAAGGCTTTCACAATCTTCTGTCATTAGCCGTGTCTCAGTATCTAATCGGAAATCAAATCTCGCATACTCTCTCGATGGGACTTCCATGTAATGATGAAGGAAACTTTTCTGAACACATTTAACAAACACTACCCAATCTAGGCATTTTGAGCATGGGAGACCCAGACAATGTGTCGAAAGTTAAAATCACCTACTTTCACAAACTTATGTTTCTTGGAACAGTCTGTGATCTCTCTACAAATGTGTTCCTCGAAATGCCTCAGGCTGTTAGGTGGTCTGTGATATAGCCCCAGTAACGTGATCCTACAGTTCTCATTACTCAGTTGTACCCATAACGCCTCACTAGAGGAATTCTCCAGACTGTTCTGACGGAGCACTACCACGGTATTTTCCCTGACTGGTAACGCGACCACTTCTCCTTTAATCCCTCTCGCTCCGTTGCGTCTAAAACAACGGGACCCTAGAATATATATCGGTCACTCATAGCCAAGCCTCTCCATGACTACAATATTGTAAATCGCGTCGATACATGCCCCTAATCTCATCTGCCTTTTCTTCAATGCTTCTTGCATTGAAATATACGCAGAGCAGGACATTAGTCTCAACATGCTTTACCTTTTGATTCCTGACTTTGCCTGAGGGCTTAGCATCTGTTTAAGAAACTTGGATAAGGACGTGGATGGGAGGGCTATGGAGAGCAGGTTAGTGGGAATCAGCAGAATAATAATTTGGCACGGAGCTGGTGTGAAATACGGAGACTGAGAACCGTGTGCGGTAAAACTCCCCGCTGTCGGATACGGAGACCAGTGGCCTATGCGGTAAAACTCCCGTCGTATTCCCATGGTGGATTTGTTCGGTGATTGTGAACATATATGATTAACGACCCTGCAGCTGGGGACTGAATGAATAGTTAGTCTAACAATTCTAATCAGATACACCATCTCCTCGCGTTTCTCCCTCACTCCTGGCTACTTAACCCGTACTCCTCACCACACACTCCTCCCAGTCCCTCTTCATTATCCGGCCCTCTACCCCAGGCTTCCCTTCTTGCTCCCTGACACCCTCATCGTCTCACCTCTCCCTCATCCCTTCCTTAGCATCGCCCTTCTCAATCATCCTTGTTTCCTCCCCGCCTCTCTCCCTCCCCTTCCCTCTTCTCTGACCCTCTCAGTCACACTGCTACTCGACCAGTCTCCCACTCACTTTCACCCCTTTCCTTCTGCTCTCCTTCTCCTTCACTCCTCTCTCTACAAGTCTATCAACAAATCGTACTCCTCTCTCTTGCATCTCTTCATCTCCTCACTCTCTCATGCCTCTCTTCATTCTCTCACACTCTCTCCCCTCTATCCATCTGTTTCTCTTACTCTTCCATTCTCTCTCCTATCCCACAATCCCTGTCCCTACCTCTATAACCCGCCACCTCACTCTCAATCTCAGTCACCCTCTGCCTTCCCCTCCCCATCTCCTCCTCTCTCCCTCTCCCTCTCTCCCTTCGTCCCACCCTCTCCCCCTCGCACTCACAAACACTTTCCATTCTGGCTCCCGTATCCTACATTTTCTTCCTCTCTCTCACCTTCTGAATGCACCGCTCACCCCACGCGTCCTCCCTCTTCGCACTCTCTCAACCCTCCTCTCTCTCAATTGATTTCTCTCTCACTCTCTCTCCCTTCTCTGTCTCTCTCTGTCTCCTCTCTCTCTTTCTTCCTCCCTCCTGACACACCCTTCGCACTCCACCTCATCCATACATACAACAGCAATATTTAAATGCTAAGTGGCATTTATAACAAGGATCTTTGCAGGTTCCCGATCTTTGGTAATGTTCTTTATATATGAAGATCAGAGGGATCTTGGGGTCCGCGTCCACAGGGCACTCAAAGCAGCCTCGCAGGTTGACTCTGTGGTTAAGAAGGAATACGGTGCATTGACCTTTATCAATCATGGGATTGAGTTTAAGAGCCCAGAGGTAATATTGCAGCTCTATAGGACCCTGGTCAGACCCCACTTTGAAGTAATGTTTCAATTCTGGTCGCCTCACTACAGGGAGGACGTGGAAACCATAGAAAGGGTTCAAAGGAGATTTACAAGGATGTTGCCTGAATTGGAAAGCATGCCTTATGAGAATTGGTTGAGTGAACTCGGCCTTGTCTCTTGGAGTGACGGAGGATGAGAAGTGACCTGATAGAGGGGTACAAGGTAATGATCGGGGAGATATTCAGAGGCTTTTTCCCAGGGCTGAAATGGCTAGCACGAGAGGGCACAGGTTTAAAGTATTGGAAGTAGATACAGAGCAGATGTCAAGTTTTTTTATATATGCAGAGAGTGGTGTGATGGATTGGGCTGCCGGCGGCTGTGCTGGAGGCGGATACGATAGGGTCTTTTAAGAGACTCCTGGATGGCTACATGGAGCTTAGAAAAATAGAGGGCTATGACTAAGCTTAGGTAGTTCTAAGGTAGGGACATGTACGCCACAGCTTTGTGGGCCGAAGGACCTGTATTGTGCTTTAGGGTTTCTATGTTTCTATATTAAGGAATGCTACAGTTGGGAATAACGATAACTCATTTATTTAAATGAATCGTGAAAAATATTTTTAAAACAACTGTAGAAAATTGTAATCTGAGTTAAAAAATTGAAAAAGAAGGTCGGATAGATACAGATTCTATCGCTCTTCCCTGCTGCAGAAAGGGTTAAATACAATATTAAAGCGACTTTGCACACACCCTAATGAGAGTGATTTACGGAACCGGTTCGATTTGATTTCAGCCCAAAGGCGGCTCCCTGTTCTCAGGAATGGGACCAGACAGGCAGCTGCTTGCACACAGACCCTGGCCTCAGAGTTTCACAGAACAACAACACGTACCTTCCAAATCGATCAATGATCAGGCCTCTTCTCCTTCCATTCCAGTCCTGCTGAAGGGTCTTGGATCGAAACGTCGACCTATTATTCCCATCAATAGATGCTGCCTAGCCTGCAGCGTTTCTCCAGCATTTTGAGTGTTGCCCTGGTTACGAATGATCCGCGAGAGGGAGCGTGTGGAGGCAGCCGGCGGGGCTAGCTGAAAGAAACAACTTCAAAACACCCCTCCTCTCAGAATACTCCTGGGGAATTAAGATGAGAAGATGGAATTCAGATGAGAATAATTCGTTTTCTGATACTGTATTTTGTATCTTCATTTGCAAACATCCGTTGTCTGTGTTTGGATCAGTGATCACCCCGCTTCTGAATCTCGCCTGGTGGGGATTATGCTGCTGACATCTTCTCTGTACCTACTTCCAAGCACCTTAAAACATTGCCCTCTTGTGCTAGTCAATTCAGCTCTGGGGAAAAACCTCTGACTTTCCACACAAAATGCCTCTCATGATCTTGTACCCCTCTATCAGGTCAGCTCTCATCCTCAGTCACTCCAAGGAGAAAAGGCTGAGTTCACACCACCAGTACTCATAAGGCATGTTCTCCAATCCAGGCAACATCCTTGTAAATCTCCTCTGCACCCTTTCTATGATTTCCACATCCTCCCTGAGGACGACCAGAATTGAAAACAGTACTTCAATTAGGGTCTGACCAGGGTCCTATTTAGCTGCAACATTACCTCTCGGCTCTTAAACTCAAACCCATGATTGATAACGTCCATTGCACCGGATGTCTTCTTAACCACAGTGTCAACCTGCGTAGCAACTTTGTGTGTCCTATGGACTTGGAATCCAAGATCCCTCTAATCCTCATATATAAAGACCATTACCGAAGATCTGGAACCTACAAAGATCCTTGCTATAAATGCCACTTGGCATTTAAATATTGTTGATGTGTGTATGGGATGAGGTGAGAGCGCAGGCTGTGACAGGAGGGAGGAAGAGAGAGAGAGAGAGCAGACAGAGAGAGAACGGAGAGAGAGAGATTGCGAGAGGGAGAGGCGGTTGAGAGAGTAAGAGAGGGAGCGAAGAGGGAGAACGGGTTGGATGAGCGGTGCATTTAGAGGGTGAGAGAGAGGGGAAGACAGTGTGGGATACCGGAGCCAGCATGGAGAGTGTTTGGGAGAGCGTGGGGTAGAGTGTTGGACAGGGAGAGAGATAGACAGGGAGAGGGTTGGAAATGGGGGAGGTTACAGAGAGGCATATGAGTGAGTGAGTGAGAGAGACGAGTTTGAGTGAGGTGAGAGGGTGCTTGAGAGGGGAAGATGGAGAGGGGAAGGCAGAGGGTTACCGAGATTGAGAGCGAGATGGCGGGTGATAGGGGTAGGGACAGGGATTGTGGGATGGGAGAGAGAATGGAAGAGTAAAAGAAACAGATGGATAGATTGGAGAGAGTGTGAGAGAAATGAAGAGAGGTATGAGAGAGTGAAGAGATGAAGAGAGACAGGAGAGAGGAGTACGACTTGTTAATAGAGGAGTAGAGAGAGTGGTGAAAGAGAAGGGAAGAGCGAGGAATGGGGTGAAAGGGATTGGGAGACTGGTCATAGGGGTGTAACTTTGAAGGATAGAGAATAGGGAAGGGAGAGGGAGAGAGGCGGTGAAGAAGTAACGATGATTGAGATGGGGAATGATAAGGAAGGGGTGAGGGAGAGGAGTCAGGGAGCAAGAAGGGAAGGCTGGAGTAGAGGGCCCGATAATGAAGAGGGACTGGGAGGAGGGAGCGATGAGGGAGACTGTGTAAGTAGCCTGGAGTGAGGGGGAAAGGCGAGCAGATGGTGTGCCTGATTAGAATTGTTAGACTATCTTTTTATTCAGTCCCCACTTGCGGGATCGTTAATCATGTATGTTCACAAGTCACCGAACAAATCCACCGTGAGATTACGTTTCTACGCCGGGAGTTTTACCGCCTGCGGTTCTGGTCTCCATATCTAGCAGTGGGGAGTGTTACCGCATACGATTCTCAGTCTCCGTATTCCACACCGGTTATTGTGCACTGCTCCCCGAAACATTGCCAAATTATTAATCTGCCGATTCCCACTGACCTGCTCTCCATACCCCTCCCATCCACGTACTTATTCAAGTTTCTTAAACAGATGCTGAGCCCTCAGACAAAGTCAGGAATCAAAAGGTAAAGCATGTTGCGACTAATATCCTGCTCTGCGTATATTTCAAAGCAAGAAGCATTCAAGAAAGGGCAGATGAGACCAGGACATGAATCGACACGATTTACAATATTGTAGTCATCCGTGAGGCTTGGCTATAACAGGGGCGTGAGTGGCAGATATATATTCCAGGGTTTCATTGTTTTAGACGCCACGGAGCGGGAGGGGTTGAAGGAGAAGTGGTCGCGTTACCAGTCAGGGAAAATATCGTGGTAGTGCTCCGTCAGGACAGACTGGAGAATTCCTCTAGTGAGGCGTTATGGGTGAAGCTGAGTCATGAGAAAAGATAGGACCAGGTTACTGAGGTTATATTACGGACCACCCAGCAGTCCGAGGCATTTCGAGGAACACATTTGTACAGAGATCACAGACTGTTCAAAGAAACATAAGCTTGTGAAAGTAGGTGATTTTAACTTTCCACACATTGACTGGGTCTCCCATGCTCAAAATGCCTAGATTGGGTAGTGTTTGTTAGACATTTCAGCCCTGGGGAACAGCCTCTGACTATCCACACGATCAATGCCTCTCATTATCTGGTACACCTCTATCAGGTCACCTCTCATTCTCCTTCGCTCCAAGGAGAAAAGGCCGAGCTCACTCAATCAATTATCATAAGGCATGTTCTCCAATCCAGGCAACATCTTTGTAAACCTCCTCTGCATCCTTTCAATGTTTTCCACATCCTTCCTGTAGTGATGTGACCGGAACTGAGCACAGTACTTCAAGTGGGGTCTGACCAGGGTCCTATATAACTGCAACATTACCTCTTGGCTCTTAAACTCAATCGCATGATTGATCAAGGCCAATGCACCGTATGCCTTCTTAACCACAGAGTCAACCTGCGTAATAGCTTTGAGTGCTCTGTGGGCTCGGACCCCAAGATCCCTCTGCTCCTCATATATAGAGACCATTGCCGAGGATCTGGAACCTACAACGATCCCTATTACAAATGCCGCTTGGCATCTACATACTGCTGATATATGTTGGGGTGAGGTGGAGAACACAGGGTGTGACAGGAGGGAGGGAGAGAGAAAGAAGGAGAGAGAGCACGCGTAAAGACGGAGAACGCGTGGTGTGAGAGGGTGAGAGAGAGGGGAAGACGGTGGGATACGGGTGCCAGCAGGGGGAGTGTTTGGGAGAGCGAGGAGGAGAGGGTGGGACATAGGGAGACAGACAGAGAGCGAGAGAGATGGAGTGAGAGAGGAGTAAGAAGGAGGAGAGGGGTAGATGGAGAGGGGAAGACAGAGGGTGACTGAGATTGCGAGTGAGATGGCGGGTGATAGGGGTAGGGACAGGGATTGTGGGATGGGAAAGAGAATGGGAGAATAAGAGAAACAGACGGAATAGAAAGGGAGAAGGGGAGAGAGAGTATGAGAAAACTGAAGAGCGAGGCATGAGAGAGTGAGGAGATGAAGAGATGCAGGAGAGAGGAGTACGGTTTGTTTTTAGGTTAGATTGGATTAGATTCAACTTTGTACCCAGTACAAAGCCAGTGAAATGTAGTTAACATCTAACCAGAAATGCAAAGAATAGAGTTATTTACAAAATAACTGCGAATATAGAATTAAGTGTTACAGTACACAAATATAACAGTACTGAGACAGGACAATATGGGTGCAGCATTGCTTAGCGCTGTGATGTGGGGTTCAGCAGGGTCACAGCCTCAGGGATGAAGCTCTTCCTGAGCCTGCTGGTGAAGGAGCGGAGGCTCCTTCAGATGGGAGGAGAGTCAAAGGTCCATGGTTAGGGTGAGATGCATCCTTGATAATGCTTTTCGCCCTGCCCAGACAGCGTTTATGGTAGGTGTCCTCAATGGTGGGCAATTGGGTGCCGATAATCCGCTGGGCAGTTTTCACCACACGCTGGAGTGCTTTGCGGTCCGATACGGGACAATTGCCATACCTGTGACGAGATCTGAAGGAGTATTCTAAAGTGGACTGTTCATTTAAACGAGAGAGAGAAAGTGAGAGAGCGAGCGAACAGCTTGTGTGCTGATTCAGCAGCAGGGAGACAGAAAGACCGTGAGTTTCCTTGGGAACTGAAAGGAGGAGCTATATGATAGACAGCTCGTGTTTCGCACTACATAGATATATGCAAGGTCAGTCGACTTTTTAATCAGACACACCACAGGAGACACACGACTCCAGGGACAAGGGGGACGCTGGTGAGCTCTCTGTTCCCACGACGAGGGTGGGGTTTTTGCTCAAAGTGTGGACAAAGGGGTGACCGGTGGAGAACTATCGGTGTGTTTAACCCTGGTTTGGGGTTAATAACTCCACCACGGAAGACGGCATCCCCTTATTCTGGTCACAGTCGGTGACTGTAAGCTTCTGGAGTAGGAGGAGGACGTGAGGATCGGCATCGGCATTGGAAGACAAACCAACACTCTAACTCTCTCTCCAACTCTACTCAAACCAAACTCCAGAACTGAACTGATTACTTGCCATCCCACCATGAGACTGTATCACCCAATCACCTGAGCTGGGGAAGCTTATTTACTCACCTATATATGTGCATAAACTCTGCTAACCTGTTTACTTTATCTCGTTTTATATCACTTTATTCACGTAGTTACTAATAAAATAGAGTTTATAACGGCAGACTCAGACTCCAGGTGTGTCCATTTCTCCTGGTTCTTTTTAACCCGTTACGCGGTACGTAACACACCACGCTGAGATGCAGTTGGTGAGTCTGCTCTCAATGGTACAGCGGTAAAGGTCCGTCAGTATCCTGGGACAGAGGCGATCTTTCTTGATGCTCAGCAGGAAATAAAGGCGCTCTTGTGCCTTCTTGATCAGGTTGGACGAGTTCAGGGACCAGGTAAGATCCTCGGACATGTGGACACCAAGGAATCTGAAGCTTGATACACGCTCCACTACAGCTCCGTTGATGTAGATGGGGACATGAGTGTGGCTCCTAGCATGCTTGAAGTCCACAATCATCTCCTTGATCTTCTGGGTGTTAAGGGCCAGGTTGTTGTCGGCACACCATGCGGCCAGGTACTGGACCTCGTCCCTGTAGGCCGTCTCGGCATCCCCTCTGATCAGGCCTGCCACCGTGGTGTCGTCTGCGAATCTGATTATGGAGTTAGAACCATGTAGAGGAACACAGTCATAGGTGAAAAGGGAGTACAGAGGAGGGCTCAGCACACAGCCTTGAGGCACGACGGTGTTCAGGGTGAGAGTAGGGGAGGAGGGGTTGTCTAACTTAACTGATCGGGGTCTGTTAGTCAGAAAGTGCAAGGTCTAATTGCAGATGGATGAGCTGATACCAAGTTGGCGAAGTTTGGCGATCAGCTTGGAGGGGACCACAGTATTGAAAGCCGAACTAAAGTCAATGAACAGCACTCTGACGCAAGAGTTGGGGTTGTCCAGGTGGGTCAGGACAGAGTGAAGTGCCGTGGAGATGGCGTCCTCTGTTGACCTGTTGTTGATAGAGTAGTAGAGAGAGGGGTGAAAGAGAAGGAAATAGCGAGGAAAAGGGTGAAAGAAAGTGGGAGACTGGTCAAGTAGGGGTGTAACTGAGAGGGATAGGGAAGAGGGAAGGTGGAGGGAGAGAGGCGGTGAGGAAGCAAGAATGATTGAGACGGACGATGATAAGGAAGAGGTGAGGGAGAGGTGAGACGGTGAGGGGACTGAGCAAGAAGGGAAGGCTGGAGTAAAGGGCCCTATGAGGAAGAGGGACTGTGAGGAGGGAGTGAGGGAGACGGGATAACGAGACAGGAGTGACGGAGAAAGGCGGGGAGATGGTGTCTCTGATTAGAATTGTTAGACCAACAATTCATTCAGTCCCCAGTTGCAGGGTCGTTAATCATGTATGTTCAGAAATCATCGAACAAATCCACCGTGGGCTTACGGTTGCATGCCGGGAGTTTTACGGCGTATGGTTCTAGTCGCCATATCCGACAGCGGGGAGTTTTACCGCACACGATTCCTAGTCTCCGTATTCCACACCGGGAGGTTATTGTTCACTGCTCCCCGTCTCAGTGGCAAGTTATTAATCTGCCGATTCCCACTGACCTGCTCTCCATAGCCCTCCCATCCACGTACTTATTCAAGTTTCTTAAACAGATGCTAAGCCCTCAGGCAAATTCAGGAATCAAAAGGTAAAGCATGTTGAGACTAATGTTCTGCTCTGCGTATATTTCAATGCAAGAAGGATTGAAGAAAAGGCAGATGAGATCAGGACATGAATCGACACGATTTACAATATTGTAGTCATCAGGGAGACTTGGCTATGACAGGGGAAGGACTGACAAATCTATATTCTGGGGTTGCGTTGTTTTGGACGTCACAGAGCGGGAGGGTTTAAAGGAGAAGTGGTCGCGTTACCAGCCAGGGAAAATATGGTGGCAGTGCTCCGTCAGGACAGACTGGAGAATTCTTCTAGTGAGGCATTATGGGTACAACTGAGTAATGAGAAAAGATAGGACCACGTTACTGGGGGTATATTACAGACCACCCAGCAGTCCGGGGCATTTCGAGGAACACATTTGTACAGAGATCACAGACTGTTCAAAGAAACATAAGTTTGTGAAAGTAGGTGAGTTTAACTTTCCACACATTGACTGGGCCTCCCATGCTCAAAATTCCTAGACTGGATAGTATTTGTTAAATGTGTTCAGAAAAGTTTCCTTCATCATTACGTGGAAGTCCCATCGAGAGAGTGTGTGAGATTTGATTTCCGATTAGTTACTGAGACACGGCTAGTGACAGAAGATTCTGTAGGCCAAATATTTACATCTAGCGATCACAATGCCATTATTTTAAATGTAAATATAGATAAGGAATGGTCTGGCCTGCGGGATGTGATCATAAATTAGAGAAATGCCGATTTTGATGGTCTCTAAGAAGGCTTTGAGAACTCTGCTTTGGGACACGCTGTTATCAGGCAATGGTGACTTGGCGAACGGGAGGCCTTCAAAAGCGACATTTTGAGAGCAGCAAGCTTGTCAAGTCAAGTCAAGTCAACTTTTGTTGTCATTTCGACCATAACTTCTGGTACAGTGCATAGTAAAAATGAGACAACGTTTTTCAGGACCATGGTGTTACATGACACAGTACAAAAAACTAGACTGAACTACGTAAAAAACCAACACTGTGCTGCCTTTATGGCAGTTATTTAGTTTATAATATTTTCGCTTAGTAATTTGTTAGCATTTTTCTAGTTAAAGTTAGGATTGTTTAAATCACTTTATTTGTCTGTAATACATCGCGGCTGCGATGACGTCACATCCGGGTTCGCCGCGTCTTGTGGGAAAATACCGGTTTGAGATATACGCAAGGGTAGGGGTCACTCACATGTGCCACCATAGCGCCGGCTAGGTTTTCTCTATGCACCAAAGGCACAGTGAAAGCAACGCTGTAAGTCATTAGATAATCGATATGTTGAGTTAAAACGTTAACGCCGATTCTGTTAAAAGTAACGACGGACGGTAAGGTTTATGTTTTCGTCAGTTAAAGAGTCGGGATAGTTTGTATTGAAGTGTATCTAAAGCAGTCAATGGAGCAGCTAGATTCTGACTGTATGCTGCACTTTAATGTAATGTAGTTATTGTAGTTTTACCTTTGCAAGTATTCACAAAGTAAATGTGATATTTAGAAGGAAACAAACACTGTACCAATCTTGTATTGTTTTATCAACAGTTTTCACCATACGTTAATGTGAAGAGTGAACAGTAAATGGTTAATCTTACTGCGGCCTTGTTTGCATTGACTCTGGTTTATCTCGACGTTTACCTCGGCGTTACGTCACACCCGAGCGAGAACGTTACAGTGAAAAAGCGGCATTATCAGGTGTTTAAAGTGTAGCCATGTCAACTCGGTCCAGCATCAAGTCGTTGCCAAAGTCGTCGCCATCCTGCGACAGGGGCAGTAGGGCATCAAGTAAGGCCACCCAAGCAAGAGCTAAAGCAGAAGCCGCCAAGGTGCGAGCGCGCCTTGCCAAAGAAGAACTAGAAGTAAAGATGAAAGCGGCTGCCAGAGAAGCCGAAAACCAGAAGGAAGAGGCTGCCAGAGAAGCCGAAAACCAGAAGGAAGCGGCTGCCAGAGAAGCCGAAAACCAGAAGGAAGCGGCTGCCAGAGAAGCCGAAAACCAGAAGGAAGCGGCTGCCAGAGAAGCCGAAAACGAGTTGGAAAGGAAAAGGGTAGAGGCACAGTTGGAGGTGCTGAAGCTAGAACGAGAAGCAGCAGCTGCTGGGGTGGAAGCAGAGTTAATAGAAGATGCTGAAGAAATGCATGATCCGGTTGACGGAAAATCTACCTCAGAAAAGATCAGATTGGAACGCACAAGCGACTATGTCCAATCTCAAATAGAACGGAAGACTCTTTCTTCCTCTCCTTACTTATTCGATAACGTCCCACTTCATGAGGAGTCTCGGAGAGGCCCGACGGCATCACGTCCATCCGAGAAAGATAATTTACCCTCACAACTCCGCGATGAATCCAGGAATGAAAGGGCTCATGACCAGTATTTCTCGACACCGAACTTACCAGATTTGAGGAGAAGAGAGGCAAAGACCGAGTCCAGACCAGCAAATTCCATAACAGATGTACGCCCTCAGTCGCGTACCTGCGGACATGTTCCCTCAGCCCGCACGCCACTTGCAGACGAACCCGTAGCACAGTATTTCGCACGACGGGATCTCGTCACTTCAGGACTATACCAGTTCGACGATAAACCTGAAAATTACCGTGCATGGCACTCCACATTCACCAACGCTATCGACGGAGTCCAGCTCAGAGCAACCCAGGAGCTGGATCTTATGGCAAAATGGCTGGGAAAAGAATCATGTGAACAGGTGAGACGCATGCGTTCAGTGTACATCAACAAACCCGAGCTAGCATTGAAGAAAGCATGGGAGAGACTTCAGGAGGGCTATGGAGCCCCCGAAATTATTGAGGCGGCGCTATGCCAACGTTTGGGAAATTTTCCTAAGGTGTCAGCCAAGGACCACACCAAGCTAAGAGAATTCGGAGATTTACTCATGGAGATTCAAGGCGCCAAAGAAGATGGCTACTCAGCTGGTCTAGTATACCTAGACACTCCAACCGGGATTAAACAACTCGTGGACAAACTTCCATTTGGGCTGCAGGACAGGTGGTTGTCCGTTGCCTCAGATTACAAGGAAGAACACGAAGGTCGATTTCCTCCCTTCGAGTATTTCACTAGGTTTGTGTGCAAGGAGGCGAAGAAGCGAAATGATCCTAGCCTCATAGGTCCAGGAAGCAGTACAATTTACACCAAGCCAGATAAATCCACTTCGAATAATTCCAACATTACTAAACCAGTCTCAGCGCTTAAGACTGAAGTCTTTACAACTAACAACAACCCTAGCAAGAATTGTCCATTGCATGACAAACCCCACCCCGTCAAGGAATGCAGAACGTTTAGGGAAAAACCCCTTGAAGAGAGGATGGCCCTTCTCAAGGAGAAAAGAATATGTTTTAAATGCTGTTCCTCGACCTCTCACCTTGCTAGAGAGTGTACGATCGCCGTGAAGTGCCCGGAATGTAATAGCACTAATCACGACGGGGCCATGCATCCTGGCCCGTTACCGCGAACCGACAACGCTCCTTCACCCTCACAACAGGACGGCGGGGAGGGAGAAGCTCACTCCAGGACATCTGTTGTCAGCCCGAGCTGTAGAGATGTTTGCGGTCAAGCTCAGGCAAGCCGTCAAAGATCTGTCTCACTAAGGTGTACCCTAAGGGAGCCAAAGACAAGGCCATCAAAGCCTACGTAATTCTGGACGATCAGAGCAACCGCTCGCTAGTCAGTCCAGAGTTCTTTAACTTGTTCAACATTGAGAGTGAGCAGTTCCCATACTACCTTAGTACTTGCTCAGGCAACCGGAAAACTTACGGAAGGAGGGCTGAAGGCTTCCAGATCGAGTTCCTGGATGGTAAAGTCCTCATCTGTCTCCCTCCACTCGTAGAGTGCGAGAAAATCTTGAATAACCGCACTGAGATCCCGACGCCAAGTGCGGTGCTACACCAAGCACATCTCCACCACATCGCCAAACACATCCCAGAGCTGGATCCAAAAGCAGAAATACTCCTGCTATTAGGGAGGGATGTTCTCCGGGTACACAAGGTTAGGCAGCAGGTCAATGGACCACACGACGCCCCCGTTGTGCAACGCCTGGATCTGGGCTGGGTGGTGATAGGAGAGGTGTGCCCTGGCAATGAACACAAATCAACGGTTAACACACTCAAGACCAATGTGCTAGAGAGTAGTCGCCATTCGATTCTTCAACCCCGCACAAGTTCCATGTGCGTCCAGGAAGCACAACAAGGCTTTAACAAGCGCAAAGTAACTGACGAGACGCTGGGTCAGTCAGTCTTCGCCCAAAAGGAGCATGATAATAAACTTGCTCCATCGGCTCAAGACGCCATCATCTTAAAAACAGAGGACACCAAGGTCTTCAGAGACAAAGCAAATAGTGGGGTCGCCCCACTACCTTTCAGAGAACCACGCCAGTGCTTGCCAAACAACAAAGAGCAGGCAGTCAAGCGGTTCACGTCCTTCCAAAAAACCATGAAAAGGAAACCTGAGATGCAGCAACGCATCCGATCGACCCACGAGGTACTGGGCACACTAATGGCAGAGGTCACAGCCATTATGAATGCACGACTACCCCTACCCGTGCCTTCTGACCCGGAAAACCCCTTCATACTCTCGCCACCAATGCTCCTTACGCAGAAGGCAGGAGCTGCCCCTCCACCAGGGGACTTCTCTGATAAGGACCTGTACACAAAGCAATGGAGAAGGAACCTTCAAGTTGGAGATTTAGTCCTGCTCAGGGACAAGCAAATCGCCCGCAACTGCTGGCCAATGGCCAGAATCACTGCCACATTCCCTAGTAGGGATGGACGTGTCAGGAAAGTCGAGTTGAAAACTACCGACCAAGGCGATGTGAAAATTTACCAAAGGCCAGTTACAGAAGTCATTCTACTTCTACATAATGACTGATTTAGAGACTGAAGTTTGTATTATGTTCATTGTGACCTTACGAAGGTCAAACGGGGAGTGTGCTGCCTTTATGGCAGGTATTTAGTTTATAATATTTTCGCTTAGTAATTTGTTAGCATTTTTCTAGTTAAAGTTAGGATTGTTTAAATCCATTTATTTGTCTGTAATACATCGCGGCTGCGATGACGTCACATCAGGGTTCGCCGCGTCTTGTGGGAAAATACCGGTTTGAGATAAACGCAAGGGTGGGGGTCACTCACATGTGTCGTCACAGCGCTGGTTAAGTTTTCTCTACGCACCAAAGACACAGTGAAAGCAACGCTGTAAGTCATTAGATAATCGATATGTTGAGTTAAAATGCTAACGCCGATTCTGTTAAAAGTAACGACGGACGGTAAGGTTTATGTTTTCGTTAGTTAAAGAGTCGGGATAGTTTGTATTGAAGTGTATTTAAAGCAGTCAATGGAGCAGCTAGATTCTGACTGTATGCTGCACTTTAATGTAATGTAGTTATTGTAGTTTTACCTTTGCAAGTATTCACAATGTAAATGTGATATTTAGAAGAAAACAAACACTGTACCAATCTTGTATTGTTTTATTAACAGTTTTCACCATACGTTAATGTGAAGAGTGAACAGTAAATGGTTAATCTTACTGCGGCCTTGTTTGCATTGACTTTGGTTTATCTCGACGTTTAACTCGGCGTTCCGTTACAACCGAGCGAGAACGTTACAACTACCCTCTGCCTTCTTGGGCGTCAGTCCTGAATCCACAAGCCAACTTTTCCAGGGTAACAAGTTTTCTAAAGTTCTGAAAGGTGATACCATGTTTAACAGAAGGATGACCGTCACATCCTCACAGAATTGAATCAAGCACGTGAGAGATGATCTGCCCCTCACAAAGCCACACTGATTCTTCCAAATCAGTTACTGCTTCTGGAAATTCTCGTAAATCCTGTACTACGAATGTTCTCCAATAATTTGCCCGTCACTGAAGTAGGACTCACCGCTTCCCGCAGTCGCCCAGGGATTCTCCCGACCACACAAGAAGGCGTATTTAACCTAGTTTTTTTTTTCAGAAGTTCCAGTACAGCCTCTCTCTTAACCTCGATATGTTGTCGCACGTCGGCCCGTGTAACGCTCTCCTCGCAAGTATCCCCGTTCACTGGGGAATACTGAATTAAAGTCTTTATTCATTCACCTGTCCTTCTTCCCCCGACCTCAGGGGCTTGTTTCATCTTCTATCCCCGACAGGTCCTATACTCATTCCAGTCATCTTTTTCTTCACATACAACTTAATAAAATAGTCTACTCGTTTATTTATTCTACCAAAGTGCATTCCTATGTACCTCCGGCATTGTATTCAATCTGACATTTTTTTGCCATTCCCTAATCTGTGTGCCATCCTGTAGCCTCCCTATGACCTCAATGGGATATGACCCTCATCTGTTTTTGTCCCACCACTAAATCTGCCATAAAACCATCAACAACTTCATCGAAATCATTGACATAGAATGCAAAAAATGTGGTCTCAACCCCCGAGGTTACTGGAAACGAAACATGGGTTAGGACCATTTTATCATGTTCTTATAAGTACCTCGAATCTTCATCCTCAATAATAGTCTATAACATTGTCCCAAACACTGGTCACCTTCACTCACATTGCTCCTAAGTAGAACATATTCTGCTTAAACGAAAGAGATAAAATATATTGCAAAACAGTCGCCCTCTCGGCCCGGTTTCTGGAACAAGGAACAACAATAAGCATTTGTTGTGGTGTGTTAGTCAGGCCAGGATATTCAACACTATGTTTACACGATTTTTAATCTATTGAATATGCATGCATTTATTTGTATATGTATTTCCGTAATTATGTATTTATGCATATCCATATTTATGCATGTGTGTATTTATTTGATCCTTGTTTGTTTGCTTATTTATCTATTTTTCTTCTATATTATGTATTGCATGGAACCACTGCTGCTCAGGTAACAAATTTCACCACACATGCCTGTGATAATAAACCTTATTCTGATTCCGTAGTGACGAACTATGTGACGTATATAAAGCAAGGACATGATACACCTTGGCCATTGCCCTGTCCGTCGGTCACCACTGGGTGGCTCTCTCCTCTTCAGAATAATTCGCCGGTGTATTAGAGAATTCTCGCTCTAGGTCAGCTCGTCGCCAGTCTCCGTCAGTCTCTTGCGTTCGCCTCAGCTCAGGCAAGATGCTTATTGAAGGAACGGACGGAACCATAGGGCAGTTACATTTATAGTGAAGAGGAACAGTGAAAGCAAGAGCGACGCGTGAGATCACGGAAGCTGTGTGTCGAAACCACAACCATTCATTCCATCGAGGTGCACTGTCAGCAAATACACCATCACACTCATGTTTGATTAATTCCATATTAATCACAATATTCCAATCTGCTCCGTTGGATCTAAACCAGACCAAGATATCAGCGGCCTATTAAACGACCTACGTGAAAGGATATTGCTCATAACACCCATAAGGAAGCGAGAAACATATGACAGGAGAGCAGAAATAGTTGCATTTTTCAGCAGCACTGAGTGGGTCTGATCAGAGGTCATATTGGAATAATCGCTTCCCAGAGAGAAGGGACATACAATCCCAAAAAGATGCTCAGCATCTCCCTAGTAGTCGTGAAGAGCTCTCCAATTCACCAGAGGCTTAGTGAAGTGTCAGAATCTGATCACATGCGACACGTAGGAACTGATTCATAGTTCTGTCCAGAAGTGGAATTGTGGGCGCGGCAGGTTCAGTGTCAAAAACAATAAAGGAATTGCCAGGCTCTGGACAATCTAGATTACATTCAGTGTGAAAAACAACAAAGGAATTGCCCGGCTCTGGACAATCTGGATTACATTCAGTGTGAAAAACAACAAAGGAATTGCCCGGCTCTGGACAATCTGGATTACATTCCGCGTGAAAAACAACAAAGGAATTGCCCGGCTCTGGACAATCTGGATTACATTCCGTGTGAAAAACAACAAAGGAATTGCCAGGCTCTGGACAATCTGGATAAAATTCCGTGTGAAAAGCAACAAAGGAATTGCCCGGCTCCGGACAATCTGGATTACATTCCGTGTGAAAAACAACAGAGGAATAGCCCAGCTCTGGACAATCTGGATTACATTCCGTGTGAAAAACAACAAAGGAATTGCCCGGCTCTGGACAATCTGGATTACGTTCCGTGTGAAAAACAACAAAGGAATTGCCAGGCACTGGACAATCTGGATAACATTCCGTGTGAAAAACAACAAAGGAATTGCCAGGCACTGGACAATCAGATAAAATTCCGTGTGAAAAACAACAGAGGAATAGCCCAGATCTGGACAATCTGGATTACATTCCGTGTGAAAAACAACAAAGGAATTGCCCGGCTCTGGACAATCTGGATTACATTCCGTGTGAAAAACAACAAAGGAATTGCCCGGCTCTGGACAATCTGGATTATATTCCGTGTGGAAAAACAACAAAGGAATTGCCCGGCTCTGGACAATCTGGATTACGTTCCGTGTGAAAAACAACAAAGGGATTGTCCGGCTCTGCACAATCTGGATTACATTCCTTGTGAAAAACAACAAAGGAATTGCCCGGCTCTGGACAATCTGGATTATATTCCGTGTGGAAAAACAACAAAGGAATTGCCCGGCTCTGGACAATCTGGATTACGTTCCGTGTGAAAAACAACAAAGGGATTGTCCGGCTCTGCACAATCTGGATTACATTCCGTGTGAAATACTACAAAGGAATTGGCCGGCTCTGCACAATCTGGATTACATTCCGCGTGAAAAACAACAAAGGAATTGCCCGGCTCTGGACAATCTGGATTACATTCCGTGTGAAAACCAACAAAGGAATTGCCAGGCTCTGGACAATCTGGATTATATTCCGTGTGAAAAATAAAAAAGGGATTGCCCGGCTCTGGACAATCTGGATTACATTCCGTGTGAAAAACAACAAAGGAATTGCCCGGCTCTGGACAATCTGGATTCCATTCCGTGTGAAAAACAACAAAGGAATTGCCAGGCTCTGGACAATCTGGATTACATTCCGTGTGAAAAACAACAAGGGGATTGCCCGGCTCTGGACAATCTGGATTGCATTCCGTGTGAAAAACAACAAAGGAATTGCCCGGCTCTGCACAATCTGGATTACATTCCGTGTGAAAAACAACAAAGGAATTGCCCGGCTCTGGACAATCTGGATTACATTCCGTGTGAAAAACAACAAAGGAATTGCCCGGCTCTGGACAATCTGGATTACATTCCGATGACACTGGGTGGCTACCACAGCTGCACTCAGGTGGCGAGGTCGACAAGTCGAACCCCATGTCAGCGTCCTGGAAGATGGAAACACTGCACTCTCGTCCTTGGCATGTCCGTACCGTGTCACACGGTTTCAGTGGACAACTGGACGCTTGCAGCATTGGACCGCTATATATTTTAATTTCTGATAATCAAATATCAGAAATCTTCAAGTAGCATGCTATTGAAGTTATGAATTAACTTCTGATTAACGCCTAATTAATGTAAACAATTAATGCTCATGGAAGGAGTGCCTGGGACCCTGAATGGTGATAAGAGAGGAGCATGCCATGATGAGGCCAAACTCAGGTTGGAGGAGCAACAGCTCAGACACCATCTGGGTAGTCTCCAGCCCCTTGGTAGGAGACATCGAATTCTCTAACTTCCGGTAATTCCCTCCCTCTCCCTTTCCCCATCACACCTTCACTCTGTCTCCTCTTCTAGCTGCCTATCACCTCTCTCATGATTCTGCCTTCTTCTACTACCCATACTGCTTTCCCCTTACATTCCTTCTTCACCTCTCCTGCCTATCCCCTCCCTGCTTCCCCCCCCCCCACACCTTGATCTTTCCTCTGATTAGTTTTTCACCTGGCACCTTCCACCCTCCCCCCACCTTCTTTATAGGGACACTGCCCCCTCTTTCGTCAGTCCTGACGAAGGGTCTCGGCCCGAATCGTTGAATGCTTATTTCAACGGATGCTGCCTGACCTGCTGAGTTCATCCAGCGTTTATACGTGTTGAGATTAATTGAGTTTGAGATTAGTTTGTGCCTTAAGCAAATTTCCGACTCAGGCAATATTTGCATTTCGTCACACTGAAAGGGATCAAAGGTGTGTATGGCCTCATTCCTCAACTGAGTGAATTTAATCAACAGGACAACGGTGAAGGTGATGCGCAATTCCAGTGCGCCAGCTAATTCTGGTGCATGGTTTTAGGAACGGTCGGATCCGTGACTTCACCTTTTGGTTACTTATAGTTGGGAGAAGACGGAGAGCTGAGGGGAATAGTCATGTCTGGATCAGGCAAACAACCCACCTGTTCGGACATGTTCAACAATGAGTAGCGAGGCGAAGCGGGTTGAACACAAGAACCAAACGGAGAATATTTGCGGCTTTTGTGATGAGCAAATCGAAATATCGGGGAAGGGGTGGAACGGCCAGAAGCCGCGATATTCCAGCTGGGATGAGTGTCCCGGGCTTTAAAATGCGTGGCAGTGAGTAGGTTTACATTGGATGTGGGATGATTTCTGCAAGGTCCTGACGAAACCCTATGGGAACATGCTTCCTTTTGTGAATAAAGGAGGATCAACCGCGTGCAAACTCAAATTATATCCCTCAGAGCAAAAACAAAGATGCACCGTTTAGAAGTTAAATACACGCCATCTACAGGGTGAGGGGCGAGCACAAAACAAAATAGAACATTCGTAGCTAGAGAGTGGTTCTCACAGCTGCGACAACCATCTAAACAACGCATGCCCCAGATGAGGTTCAAACTCACAGCGTCAGCATTTCCCCACCGTGTACTGACATATAGCGGGGCCCTGCAGAGTGCGCATGCGGCTTTGAATATCAGGAATGACGGATGTGAATAAAGACTTTTCTGAATAATGACTGCCTCATCTTTCAGAGAGACAAACAGTCATTCTGGAAGCAGGGTAGGAAGGAGAAATGAATATCTGGCCCGAAGAATGGCTAAGCATCTACGTGCAAATACAGGTAAAAGTTTCTTCAGAAAACACCATGACGAAATCCATAGTTGAGTAAATCACAGTCTGACCGCCTGATCCATGGGAGATTTTATTTGGTGACAATAAAAATCTTCCCTTCACTGAAAGCGAACAGAGGCGGCACCAGAGCCAACCCCTGCCGAACACCACTAATCAGCTCCGTTCAGTCCTACTCCTTGCATTTTTCCATTCACACAATCTTCCATCATCATAGTATATTTCTGTATTAAAGACGTTTTATCCTGTTTGAAGCCTCAAGCGCGGCACATTGTCAAAGGCCTTCTGAAAATCCAAGTAAACAACATCCACTGACACTTCTGTGTGAAATCTGCTTTTTGAGTTCCTCAAATCATTCCAACAGATTGATAAAGCTACACATCCCCTTTAGGAAACCACGGGAAAATCCGCCCTATATTATCATTACTCGCCATATACGAGAAATCTCATCATTATTAATGGGGTCCTGCATCTTTCCAACCAGTGAGGTCAGGCTATCCAGCCTATAGTTTCGTATCATTTGCCCACCTCTCTTCTCAGAGGGAGTGGATTGACATTTGTTACTTCTCACTCTTCCGGATTATTCCAAAATCCAATCATTATTCAAAGTTCACCGCTAATGCCGTTCTCAGCCTCATCTTTCAGAAAGCGCAGGCTGTTGTCAGATCCACAGCCCCAGTTTCCCCGGTGCATCTGGCAACAGATGGCGAGAAACTGATCAGATATCAATGTGGCAGTGAACCAGACAGAGCATCCTGGTCTCCTCCAGCTGGTCCAGCTGATTAGTGCTTCTAACTTCGCGTATTTCAGACTCTCAAGCATCTTCTCCTCAGCAATAGAAACTACACTCACTTCCATCAATAACAGTCGCAACCTTCTTTCATACTGCTGGTGTCATTCACGCTGCAGAATGATGTGAAATATTAGGTTCATCGTACCTCAAAGAAAAGAGGGATTATATTAATTATTGTATTAATGAGCGTGTGGATGAATTGCAGAGTTTGATGAGACGGTGGAATATTAGTGGGTGGGTTGAGAGAGAGGCAAAAAGGATTACATTGGGTACAGCATTAAGGGGCGTGTGGGAAGGACATTATGGAATTACACTAGGTGAAGTGTACCAGGTTAAGTGGATAAAGCGGAATTTGGAATTCTGTCTGGTCTAAGGAGGTGACATTGTGCAGGGTGAGGTATTAAGGGAGAGAAAAGGGTTGGAATAGACGGCGAAATTATTTTTTTTCGAAGAGATCTAGGTGTAACGATACTCATTGGTGGGTTAATGGATGTATTGAGGGAAAGGCTGTTAGGGGATGGGAGATATTGATTGGAGTCTGAAGGAAGTTTAGAATGGGTTTGAAACACTAGTGTAGTAATCGTTCTGTATAGGGAGAGGACGTTAGGGGACGGGAGATGTTAATCGGATTGTGGAAGGATATTAGAATGAGTTTGTAATACGAGTGTAGCAATCGTTGTGTCGGGGGTGTTCGGTGACGGGAGATATTACTCGGAGTGTGGAGCTAGGTTAGAACGGGTTTGAAATAATGGTGCGGGAATCTTTGATCAGAGGGAGAGAAGATTGGTATTTGAGTAGGGATATTAATGGTTGAATGGATGATGGTAATACGCGAAGTTAACTGGTGTGTGATTGGAGGACTCACTTCTGATCCTTAGTATGTCAAGCAACATCTATGGCAATGAATAAACAGTCTCCGTTTTTGCCCATAGTCTTTCATCAGAGCTTGAAAAGGAAGTAGAAGTTGCCAGAATATGAAGGCTTGCAGGAGAGGAGAAGAGGTAAGATACCAAGGTGGAGAAATGAGGAATAAGGAAGGAAGTAGGGAAACATATCAGAAGTTAGATGAATCGATGGTGATGCCATTAGATTAGAGGATACTAGACGGAATATGCGGTGTTACTTATCCAAAATAAAAGTGGCCTCATAATGGCACAAGATGAGGCCATGGACAAACATGTCGGAAACGGAGTGGGTAAGTGTATTGAGAATGTCTGCCACTGTGAATTCCCGCATTTTTGTGGATAGAGCTGAGGTGCTCCAGAAAGTGTTAATCAATATGATTAACAGTTTCCCTGCGTTCAGTCCAAGTTTACAATTTAGATTTGTACATTGAGATTTTACAATTTAGTGCCATGCCTCATCACAATTGGGATTTGACTTGAATGACATCATGTTTATTTTTACCTCAGCTGTTGGAAGACACGTCAGCCTTGTGCAGTATTGAATATTCAGTGTGCCGGACCGGGTATAAATGAATGACCGTGGAGATTCATCAGCTCAGTGTTTCTTCAGCGAGATCGCGGGCAGCTGGAAGACAGGCTGAATCTCACGCAGCATGCTTGAAGCTTTTTACCGTGTAAGAAAGATATGGTACATGATCATCGCCGTTATCGGTGTTCCTGGTAAGAACATGGGCGAAGTAACATTTGCGGCTGTGACTGCGCTTTCTTTTGACTAGTTCGGTTGTTATGCGGTTATGAGTGCGGTGGAGGCTTTGTGACAACACTCCGCGTTCGTTCAGAAGTTTCTTTGCAGTTTGATCCGTGGACTCGGCCGAAAATAGATCGGCAGCTGAAACAGATGTAGAGTGGAAGATCGCGGAGACGAATTTATTTTGTGGATTCATGGCGGGCAGTTTTAATTTATCAATGCAAAGCCTCTGCTAAAGTAAATTCCGATAATCCGGAGCGCTGGGCACCTTTACGGACTATTGGTGTAATTCCGTATCAATACTGTAGCATACTTTAAATTCAAATTGAAAGGTACTGCGCTATGCGTTTAGAAATCGCTACAAGTTTGAAGGGAATGCGAGAAGAGAATCGCCGCTGAGATTTCGGGAAGGAACGCAGACAGCACTTGTCAGTCTCAAACATCCGGAGTTTCGAAAGATTAAAGAAAAAGTTCTGTGTAGGTCTAGTACAGCAGGATTTGTTTTATGAACTGTTATCCGTGAAGTGAAGAGGGAGTGAAGGGACAACATAGCGAAGTCTGATGGAGCTCAGCCGGGGTAAGGTCCCTGCGATACTCCGCTCAGGAACAATGAGCATTGAAGTATTTGGAACAATGCTGTAGCAGTCTGGAGCAACTCATGACGAGACATGCGAACTGGGTGGGGAGGGAATAAACCTGCTTTTCTAATGGACAGAGGCGGATAGGCGATGCTTCGCTGTATGAGGAGAGTGTCAGTACATCGGTGACGGGATCGCGGCAGTGAGAAATGCACAAGAGTATCCAGACTTTACACATCAGCCTAAAGGAGGACAATGTTTCTGAAGTGCCTTTGTTATTCCTTTTTTTCTTTATGTACTGGATGTTCAAAGCACTAACGTGCAAGATACGTCAGGCATTCAGTGGCTCAGGCAAAATTATTAAAAGGGCGAATAGGAACTTTCTGGTCGGACACTTTGACATGGTGTGAAGGACCCCGGGAAGGAGTAGCTGCAGAATTTAAAAGAAGCGAGGGAAGCGGGGCTCCTGCGGGCGGGTGACGAACAGAAATCAAAGAGGGGACGAGGACATGCGACGGGTGGCTGTAAATTTGCTTTGGACTGTGTAAGTGGACAGAGGCGGAGGGAGCGGGACCGCTGTATCGGGAGAGTGACAGATCATAGGTGACAGTAACGCGGCAACCATCATCGCTGAGAAATTTGCCCTGGTAGCCAGGCTCCACGTATCACTCGAAAACCCGATTGCTGGAGATTTACATTAATTTCTCCAAAGCCCTCTCGGCAATCAATTGACAATGCCTTCTTCCCAAACACTGCTCCTCTTCGAGTACCGAGCAGCGTGCCGTTTTACATTTGTAAACTTCCAGAAATGAGTTGTCTGCGAAGTTGTAATGTGCTCAATTTCCAGCTTATCTGTGGCTTCAGACCCACGGAACGGTGAGACAGTAATTCACATTTTGTTTTTTTTTTTGCTGTTCCCGCAGTGAATTTAGTGGCGATTGTGATTCTGTCCCGGGGAAAGTGCGGCCTCTCCACCTGCACCACTCGCTACCTGGTGGCCATGGCAACCGCGGATCTACTAACCATCATATCTCAGGTTATACTGTGGCGGGTCAGTTATTATTATTTCCCAGGAACTTTCCTGGACATCACCCCCGTGTGCAGTGTGATCTTTGCCCTAGGACAGGCAGCCACTGACTGTTCAGTCTGGTTCACCGTCACTTTTACATTTGATCGATTTGTTGCCATTTGTTTCCAGAAGTGGAAAGAAAAGTATTGCACCGGGAAAACTGCGGCTGTAGTTCTGACAACAACCGGCGTTTTGTTCTGCTTTAAAAATGTACCCTACTTCTTTATATACCAACCTGTGACAGTGATTGACAATATACCCTGGGACTGTACTGAAATACCGGGCTACTATACACATCCCGGGTGGTTGGGATTTGACTCGTTTTCTACCGTCCTAACGCCGTTTATCCCGTTCGTGTTAATACTGTTGTTCAACGCTCTGACAGTCAGACACATTTTAGTGACTAGTCGCGTCCGTAAGGGGCTGAGGGGTCAAAGCAAGGCGGAGAACCGCAGTGACCCGGAGATGGAGAGCAGGAGGAGGTCTGTGATCTTACTTCTCACCATCTCCGGAAGCTTCATCATCCTGTGGTCGGTGAACGTTTCCGAATTCCTTTATTACACCATTGCCAGGCTGGATCCAAATAATTGGAACGATTCAGAATATATATTTGGACACTCCGGAATTATGTTGATGGTGTTAAGTTGCTGCACAAACACGTTTATTTATGGGGTAACTCAGTCCAAGTTCAGAAAGCAGTTCATCAGCGCAGCGAAATATCCGCTCTTGTCAATTATTCAACTGATTAATAAATAATATATATTGAGTTGTTTTTACAAGCGGTCGCACTGCTTTCCATCTTGACACTGCAGAACTGACTGTCACCGGACGACGTGCCAGCGGGGGGAATAAAACTGGGGGAACAGGAGGGGCAGGACTGGCAGCTCAATGCTCCAGGGTTCGGATGTTTCAGATGTGTTAGAGGCAAAGGAAAGACGGGTAGGGGGGCATTGCTAGTCAGGGAAAATGTCACGGCAGCGCTCAGGCAGGATAGATTAGAGGGCTTGTCTACTGAGGACATATGGGTGGAGCTGAGAAACAGGAAATGTATGACCACATTAATGGGGTTGTATTATAGACCACACAATAGTATGCGAGAATTGGAGGAGCAAATCTGCAGAGAGATAGTGGACAACTGCAGGAACATAAAATTGTGATAGTAGGGGATTATGATTTTCCACATATTTATTGGGACTCCCATACGGTTAAACCTCTGGACGGGTTAGAGTTTGTAAAATATGTTTAAGAAAGTTTTCTAAACCAATATATATAGGTATCGACGAGAGAGGATGCAATATTTGATCTCCTTTTAGGAAACGAGTTAGGACAGGTGACGGAAGTGTGTGCAGGGGAACACTTTAGTTCCAGTGATCATAACAACATTCGTTTCAACTTGATCATGGAGAAAGATAGATCTGGTCCTCGGGTTGAGGTTCTAAACAGGAAAGAGAACAAATTTGAAGAAATGAGAAAGGATCTAAAGAGCGTGGATTGGGACAGGTTGTTCTCTGGCATGGATGTGATTGGTAAGTGGGAGGCCTTCAAAGGAAAAATTTTGAGAGTGCAGAGTTTGTATATTCCTGTTAGGATTAAGGGCAAAGGGATTAAAAATAAGGAACCTTGGTTCTCGAGGGATATTGGAACTCTGATAAAGAAGAAGAGAGAGAGATGTATGTCATCTATATGCAACAGGAAGCAAATAAGGTGATTGAGCAGCATAAAATTGCAAAAAAATACTGAAGAAAGAAATCAGGAAGGCTAAAAGAAGACATGAGGGTGATTTGGCAGTCAAGGTGAAGGATAATGCAAAGAGATTCTACAGGTATATTAAGTGCAAAGGGAGAGTAAGGGATACAATTGGTCCTCTTGATGAATAGAGTGGTCGGCTATGTATGGAACAAAAAAAATAGGGAGATCTTAAATGTGTTTTTTTTTTGCATCTGTAGTTACTAAGGAAACTGGCATGGAGTCTATGGAAATAAGGCAAACAAGTATTGAGGTCATGGAGGTAGTAAATTGGCTGATAGGAAATAGAGGAGCAGGTGTTTGGTATCTTAAGGGAAATCAGAGTAGCTAAATCCCCAGGACCTGACAGGGTATTCCCTCGGACTGGTGTTGAAACTGCAGGGGCTCTGGCAGATATATTTAAAATGTCGTTATCTGCGGGTGAGCTACTGGCGGACTAGAGGATAGCTCATGTTGTTCCGTTACTTAAAAAAGGTTCTAAAAGTAATCCGGAAATTTATAGGCCGGTAGATTTGACGCCATTGCTAGGTAAGTTATTGGAAGGAGTACTAAGAGATAGGATCTACAAATATTTGGTTAGACAGGGACTTATTAGGGAGAGGCAACACGGCTTTGTGCGTGGTAGGTCATGTATAACAAATCTATTAGGGTTTTTCGAGGAGCTTACCAGGAAAGTGGATGAAAGCAAGGCAATGGATGTTGACCACATGGACTTCAGTCAGGCCTTTGATAAGGTCCGCATGAAAAGTTAGTTAGGAAGATTCAGTCGCTAGTTGTACATCGAGAGGTAGTAAATTGGTTGAGACATTGGCTCAATGGAAGAAGCCAGAGAGTGGTAGTGGAGGATTGCTACGCTGAGTGGAGGCCTGTGACTAGTGGTGTGCCACAGGGATCAGTGCTGGGTCCATTGTTATTTGTCATTTATATCAATGATCTAGATGATAATGTGGTAAATTGGATCAGCAAATTTGTTGATGATACAAGGATTGGAGGGGTAGTGGCCAGTGAGGAAGGTTATCAGAGCTTGCAGAGGGATTTGGAACAGCTGGAGACTTGGGCTTAAAATGACAGATTGAGTTTAATGCAGACATGTGTGACGTAATGCACTTTGGAAGAACAAGCCAAGGTAGAACATACAAGGTAAATGGTAGGACACTGAGGAGTTCAGTAGAATAGAGGGATCTGGTAATACAGATACAAAATTCCCGAAAAGTGGCGTCACGGGTAGATACTGTGGTAAAGAGAGCTTTTGGTACATTGGACTTTATAAATCAAGCTATTGAGTATCAGAGTTGGAATGTAATGGTGACGTTGTATAAGGCATTGGTGAGGCCGAATTTGGAGTATTGTTTCCAGTTTTGGTCTCTTAATTACAGGAAGGATATTAATACGGTTGAAAGAGTACAGAGAAGGTTTACAAGGATGTTGCCGGGACTTAAGAAACTGAGTTACAAAAGAAAGGTTGAATAGGTTAGGACTTTATTCCCTGGAGCGTAGAAGAATGAGGGGTGATTTGATAGAGGTGTATAAAATTATGATGGGTATAGATAGAGTGAATGCAAGTAGGTATTTTTCACTGAGGCTAGGGGAGAAAAAAACAGTGGACCTGGGTAAAGGGTGAAGGGAGCAAAGTTTAAAGGGAACGTTAAGGGGGGCTTCTTCACACAGAGAGTGGTGGGAGTGTGGAATGAGCTGGCAAAATAAGTTGTAAATGCGGGTTCACTTTTAACATTTAAGAAACATTTGTACAGGTACATGGATGAGAGGGGTTTGGAGGAATATGGTCCATTTGCAAGTGAAAATGGTTCGGCACAGCCAAGAAGGGCTAAAAGGCTTGTTTCTGTGCTGTAATGTTCTATGTTTCTATGGTCCAGAACCTGAGGGAGACACAGTTCCGGACCAGTCGTCACCCAGCCCACGACAACCACCTCCTACCAATTATTAAGCTCGCCCTTTCCTATGTTATCATTTTTTTTTCAACCATAGTCCCACTCTCGTCACCCGGCATACCGCTTTCGATTTTGAATCACGCACTCGAATGTAAATGTTCATCGGTTAGCAGGCCAACAAAGCCGTTACTTCCCGGCGAAAACTCCGGAGAGGACAGTTCGTAGGATCGGATCCGGTGAGGACCGTGATTCGGTGGAGACAACGTGGGGAGTCTGCTGCGGATCGATGAATTTGTTATCGGGTTTCGGAAGTTTTATTCTCCAGCCTGTGCACATTCAGTAATGTTTCAGCTCTAAATAAACTTCTTTTATTTGCGTACCGTGTGAATTTGTTATCTCCTGTGACAAGCTGTAACAGGGCAGCAAGACACACAGCATTCAGACAAATGCTGAAGCCTGGGTGGGCGGGATATCCCGATCTCACGGACTGGCGGGACCGAGTGTGTAAACCCCAGACGTACTAGGCTGGAGAATTGCGGGTTTCTCGGCGCTGAGTTGGAGACTGCCGGCGAGGGCGAAGGAGCCGTTTACTGAGAGGTCCGGGAAGAAAGAGGGTTTCCGAATCAATCCTGAGATTCGCCACGACCTCAACTCCAACGGCACCCCCATATCTGTGATCGTACCTGTATTTGACGACACATCCCGAAATGCATACATTGCCAAATCCCTGTACACCCGCAAACTCACTGATATCCCCACATGCACACATCGCTATCCGAGTGAAAAATCGTAATAATCTCAAATAGTTCACAAAATAGTTGTCTCCCCGTTAAAGAAACAGTTTAAAGTTCAGTTTAAAGTGCATTTATACATTTATGAATAAAATATCTAGAAATGAAACATTCCTGAGATACGCCACGTGTCCAAATGCACCGACACTCTGCAAATTCGTGATCAGCCACATATTTGACGACACGCCCATAAATCAGCGCACATCCCGAAGTGCTTGTGCATCCTAAATCCGCGTACACCCGCAAACCTGCTCAAACCCCCATCTGAATGTTTCATTATCTCAGAGAACGTGTCATTTCAAACATTTCACAGAATTTCTGCCTCCATATTAGAGACGTAGACAGAACAAGTTTCAGTTTCAGCCCATCTATTATGAAAATACCTGTAAATGAAGTAAGTTCGAGACCCAGGTCCACTGGCAACCCCAAATCCGTGTGCATCCATATGCGCCAATAAATTCCTAAATCTGCGCACGTACTCCCACATCCGAGTGCACCTTAAATTCCTCTGCGCCAATATTCCCCAGCACACTCCAAAATCGGCGCACATCCCTAAATCGATATGAACCCCAAATCCGTCACATCGCCAAACCCGTTGACACCCCACATGCATCTTTGTTTATCCCAGAGCAAGAAACCTTTCAAAAAGTTCAGAAAATAACTGTATCCACATTACTAATACAGAAAGAACAAAGTTCAACATTGAAAGTGCATTTATTGTTTAGGCGTCTACAAATGAAACAGCCTCGAGATTGTCATATCTCCAAACCAACCGACATACACATTTTTGCAACCGTTTTTCACGAACACACTCCTAAATCTGCGCACAGCCCCAAATCCACACGCAACATCAAATCAGTGTGCAGGCCCAAATCCATGGGCACCACCAACTACGCCTGAACCCCACAAATCCACACACCCCGACAGACGCAAATCTCCGCACATCCCCGAAACTCGTTTGCAACTCCAGAGAGGCTGACACACGGTTAAACCAATGAACATCCCCAAATTAGTGTGCACCTCCATATTGAAGGACCTATCAATAAATCTCAGAGCAGGAATCATTTCAAACAGTTGAGAAAAAAAATGACTGCATCAACATTAAAAATCTGCACATAACATAACATTGCTTTTCAGCTCCAGATCCACGTGCACCCCCATTTTCCAGATCACACCCCTAAGACTGCGAGCATCCCCAAATCCGTGCACCCAGCGAATGCTTCCGCGCTCCCATATTTGAAGCATACACCTAAATCTCTGCAATCGAAAATTCAGTATGTTGCCCCATATTAGAGAAAACACCCTAAATCCGTCCGCATCCCGAAATCCGGACAGCTTTGTGGTGATTGCTGAGGACTTTAACCACACCAGCTTAAAGACTTGTGTTCCCCAAATTTCAAAACCAGGGCAGACAACACACTGGACTTGGTTTATCCTAACACACCACAGGCATACAAACCAGCCCCCCGCCCCCATCTTGTCCACTCTGACAACATATCTGTCATGTTAACACCTGCATATAAACCACAGCTTAAACGTGTGAGAGCAGAGAAAAGGGGTCTGGCCGAAAGGAGCAGCCTCAGCACTACAAGACTGTCTTTTGCACACAGACTGGGACATATTCAAAACAGCAGCCTCCTGTGATGACCATACAGACATTGAGGAGTATGCGGAGGCAGTAATCAGCTACATAGCCAAATGCACGGAGAATGTCACTGTGATGAAAATCTTCACCGCACGTGGTTATACAGCGCCATGGATGACAACAGAGGTGCGTTCACTACTGAAGGCCCGTGATCAGCCTACAGATCGGGGGACAGGAATGCGTTTCGCTCAGCCAGGACTGCGCTGGATCAGGATCAGGAAAGCGAAAAATACATGGACACTTCTGTGACAAAGGTGACACCAGACGGATGTGACAGGGAATTAAAGCTCTAACAGACTGCAAGATCAGGCAAAAAACCGGTGATAGCGTCGCCTCTCTTCCAAACAGGCTTAACAAATTCTTTGCACGCTTCGAAGCATCAAACAGTACAGCAAGGGGGAGAGCCAGTCGCTTCTTACCATCTGACCAGCCGGCTCCAATCATTGATTCAGAGCACACACAGAGGACCTTTGCCATAGTCAACCCACGAAAAACGGGAGATCCCGACAACATCCCTGGACGTGAGCTCAAGGAATTTGTTGATGTATTAGCAGATGGCCTTACAGACATTTTCAACATCTCCCTTTTTCAAGCCATTGTCAAAACCTCCACAATCATCCCTGTAGCAAAGAAATCAGTTGTAGCCTGTCTGAATGATTACCGTCCCGTCGCCCTGACCCCCATAGTGATGAAATGTTTTTAATAGCTTGTCAAGCCTCATATCACAGCCAGCCTCCCCTCATCGCTGGATCCTCTACAGTTTGCTTATCGTCCAAATCGCTCTACGGAAGATGCAATATCCACCACACTGCACACAGTTCTCTCTCACTTGGACAACAAAGACCCTTATGCCATAATCCTGCACATTGATTTCAGTTCAGCGTTCAATACCATCATCCCGCAGAGACTAGTGGTGAAACTGTCGCTGCTTGGCCTTAACACTACCATGTGTCGCTGGATTCTGGATTTCTTGACAGAGAGACCACAGTCAGTCCGTGTTGGTCGGAAGATCTCTGACTCCATCACACTGAGCACTGGATCCCCACAAGGCTGTGTGCTTAGCCCATTGCTGTTTACACTGCTAACACATAACCGTGCAGCCAGATTCAAGGAGAACCTGATCATTAAATTTGCTGATGATACCACAATGGCGGGGCTCATCAGCAAAAATTATGAAACAATGTACAGAGAGGAGGCCAAACACCTAGAGAGCTGGTACAGTGACAACAACTTGGTGCTTAATGTCACCAAAACCAAGGAGATGATCGTCGATTTCAGTCGGTCTCAGCCTGAGCATACACCCCTCAGCATCAGCGGCTCCACGGTGGAAAGAGTGGAAAACAGCAAGTTCCTTGGCGTGGATATCTCGGACAATCTCACCTGGTCCAGGAACACCACTGGGATTGCGAAACGAGCCCAGCAGAGATTGCACTTTCTGAGGAAGCTTCAACAAGCATCACTCCCCACTAACATCTTAACTACATTCTACAGAGGCGTTGTTGAGAGTGTGATGACCTTTTGCATCACAGCCTGGTACTCCAGCTGCAGTGCTGCCGACAAAAAAGCCTTTCAGACGGTGGTTAAGGGAGCAGAGGTTATTGGGGTCTCATTACCTTCCGTCCAAGACCTCTTTCCGAGTCGATGCCTCCAGCAGACAAGGTACATCATTATACACCGGTCGCACCCTCTCCATGAACTGTTTGTTCTTCTGCCATCAGGCAAACGTTACAGGAGCAACAAAACTAAAACCACAAGGTAACTAAACAGCTTCCTCCCACAGGCAGTCAGACTGCTAAATAGCTGATCTACCTCACTCTGCTTTGGACACTTTTAACTTGATTTTAACTGACATGTGGCTGTTGTGTTTTACTATTTATTGTTATATTTATTATTTAGTGTTGCGTTTGTTATGTTATAATTGCACTGCCCCTGGGAAACGCTGTCTCATTCTGCCCTGCAGAGCTGATGTACGGTTAGAATGACAATAAAGATTTTGAATCTTGAATCTTGAATCTTGAAAAAATCCCATCATGAACTCTAGCTTGCCTATCATCGAGGATCCCTTCAAAAGGAAACATTAAGGACATACAACCACACATGATACAACCTCTTCTCATTAATGCCATTGGAGAGGAGGTACAGACACTTGAAGATACACACTCAATTTTTACGACGAGCATTCTCCCCTCCAGCATCAGTTTCCTGGACGAACAGGAACTATTTTTGGTTTGGTACTACTTATTTACTTATTTTTTGTATTTTTATATTTTCAGTTAATTAAGGCATCAGTTAATTTGGGTAGCAACTTATTTGGGACGACTCTTGAGGAATACAAACGAAGTGGTTAAAATGTCCGGAAATTCCCTTCATTTATTGAGGACGCTATGCCGCTTAATAGAGACTTTCATCTATCTTTGTATCATCGGCAAATTTAGCTGCAATTCCATTAATCCCATAATTCACGTCATAGATGTATATCTTAAAAAGGAGTGGTCCCAACGCAGACCCCTGTGCAGCTCCATCGGTAACCGACAGCCAGGCAGAATGGGATCCCTTATTTCCAATCCCTGTTTACTGCCGAGCAACCAAAGACCCACTGATGCTAGTAACTCCCCTGTAATTCCATGGGCTCTTGTGTTGTTAAGCAGCCTCGTGTATCAAAGGACTTCTGAAAATACAAGCACAGCACATCCACTGCATCTCCTTTGTTTACCCTGTTTGTAATTTCCTCAAAGAATGTAGCAATTTTAGGACACCATGCTGACTTTGGCCTATCTTGTCAGGTGCCTCCAGGTACTCCGTAATCTCATCCCTAACAATCGATTCCAACAACTTCCCAACCACTGATGTCAGGCTAGCATGTCTATAGTTTCAGTTCTTCTGCCTCCCACCTTCTTAAGTAGCGGCGTAACATTTGCAGTTCTCCTGTCATTCAGTACAATGCCAGAATCTATCTATTCCTGGAAGATCATTGTTAGTGCCTCCGCAATCTCTCCAGATACTTCATTCAGATCCCTGGGGTGCATTCCATCACGTCCAGGTGATTTATCAACCCCCAGGCCATTAAGCCTCCTGAGCACCTTCTCAGTCGTAATTTTCACTGCACATACTTCACTTCCCTGACACTCTTGAATATCTGGTATACTGCAGACGTCTTCCACTGTGAAGACTGATGAAAGATACTCATTCATTTCCTATGCCATCTCTTCGGCTCTCATTACAATAACTCCAGCATTATTTTCCATTGGTCCTATTGCTACCCTTTATATCTGATCTATTTCTATATCTTTTACGCTTTATATACTTATACAAAAACTTTCTTATCTTCTTTGATATTAGACGCCAGCTTCCTTTCATAATTTACCATTTCCTTCTTAATGAACTTCTCAGTTTCGTTCTGCAAGTTTTTAAAAGCTTCCCAATCCTCTATCTTCCCACTAACTTTGGCTTCCTTGTATGTTGTCTCTTTTGTTTTTGCCTTGGCTTTGATTTCATTTGTCAGCCACGGTAGTGTTCTTCTTCCATTCGAAAATTTCTTCTTATTTGAAATTGTTCTGTCTTTCACTTCCAACATTTTTCGCAGAAATTCCAGCCAATGCTGTTCTGCAGTCATTCCTGCTAGTGTCCCTTTTCGTGCTGCCTTGGCCATCTCCCCTCTAATACTATTGACATTTCCTTTATTCCACCGAAATAACGACACGTTGGAATTTAGCTTCTCCTCCTCAGATTTCAAAGTCAACTTGATCATATTGTGATCACTGTTCCCTAAGCGTTCCTTAAACTTAAGCTCTCTCATCACCTCCGGATCATTGCGCAACACCCACTCCAGCACAGCCGATCCCTTAGGGGCTCGGCAAGAAGATGTTCTAAAAAGCCATCCCTTATGCATTCAACAAATTTCATGTTAAATTCCCCAATGATTATCATGACATTGACCTTCTGACACGCCTTTTCAATCTCCTTCTGAAATTTGTAATCCATATCCCGGCTGCTGTTTGGAGGCCTGTATACAGCTGCCACGACGGTACATTTACTCTTGCCAGTTGTTTCATCAACCCATAGAGACTCCGCAACTTCCAGTCATATGTGATCTTTTCTAATGCTTTAATATTATTTCTTATACACAGAGCCACTCACCTCTTCTGCCTACTAACCTATCTTTCCGATACACCGTATACCTTTGGAAGTTCAGCTGCCAAAGAATGGCCATTCTTTAGCCAAGTTTAAGGGATGGCCACAAAGTCATACTTTCCTACCTGCAGCTGAATTTCACGATCGGCCATTTAATTTCTTATTCTGCGTGCATTCAAATACCACACTTTCAGTCCAGTATGTGTCGTTCGTATTGTAACTGCACCAAGCTTCTGTTGTCCTGTAACTCATCCCACTGGCTGTGATTATGCCTCGTCTCCTGCCTGTCCTTTCTGTCATCTGTGTCGCGCACTATCTCTGATTTATTTCAGTTTTCCCCTTCCTCAGCCCCATCACCCCGCTTCCCATCCCCCTGCCAAATTTGTTTAATTAAATTCCACTTGTTAACGTTTTCTTCCATAGTGATGATTCATCTTTCTGAACTGGCCTCTCATTTAAGTATTCTGGTCTGTATTTCTTAGCAGACTTCCGTATACTCTCATGCAGTGCTGAATCCTGTTTATTTTTTATATACAAGTACATACATTAGAAGTGTTATCAGACTGTTGGGTGATTTTTTAAGAAGTCTGTATAGCGTTTCCTCCTTCTGTCCTCGGTAGTGTTAATCTAAGTGGTTTTCAGTGTAAACAGTGCATTATTTTTTAATTTGTCGTTTCAGTTCTTATTTTTCATTTGTAAAGTTTCCAGGTTGGAAAGGGAGGAAGTAAATTTTGCCGAAATAATACTTAAATATTGGTATAGCAGAAGTGTTTATTGCCTTTGATGTATTTGCTATACAATGGAGATCTGCTTGGCAAATGTTCTTAAGCCTTGCGGTAAATTTTGTCATGCTTTCCCTTTATCGCACGACTTTATATTTCACTTGCCTGTTGGCATTCCAGAAACCCGCGTATCAAGAGTTCTGATGCAACGTCTTAGCACAAAACTTTGATCCCGTCCATAAATGCTGCCTGACCTGCTGAGCCCCTCCAGCACGTTGTGTGTATTGCTCTGGATTCCCAGCACCTGCAGTATCCACCACATCTCATGTGTCCGATATACTTGTAAGTTTCTAGAAAGGACGCGCAGGGACGCAGAAAAGGTTGCTTAGCTCTGTTGGTGAAAAAATCAAATCAAATTTTAGCATTCCTTTCAAGAGGACTTGAAGATAAAAGCAAGGACTTAATATTGAGGCTTAATAAAGTACTGGCGAGGTTTCACTTGGAATACTGTAAGCAGTTTTGTGCCCCTGATCTTAGAAAGGATGCACGAGCATGAAGTGAGTTTAACGGAGCTTAACGAAATTGATTCCAGGGTTGAATATCTTGTCATAAGAAGAGAATCTGATGGCTGATATAATTGAAACCTATCTAATGTCTCGATGGATTGGATGTGGAGAGAATGTTCTATGGTGGGAGAGTCTAGAACCAGAGGACACAGTTTCTGAATAGAGGTGCGTCCTTTTGGAACGAAGATGAGATTAGCCAGAGAGTGGTGAATCTGTGGAATTCGTTGCCAATGGCAGTGGTGGAGGCCAGTTCACTCCGTTTATTTCAGACAGTGTTTGATAGATTATCCATTGGTCAGGAGATGAAGGGATACAGGGAGAAAGCAAGAGATTGGGGCTGCGTGGAAAGTTAGATCAGCCATGATGAAATGGCGGAGCAGACTCGATGAGCCAATAATTGCTCCTGCGTCTTATGGTCTCATGTTTCATGCTCATCTCTTGGTGGTATTGTATCTTGCTGATTCTACCAGCTCTATTACAACTTTCATGCTTTACTTTGCTCTGCACTTATCTTTTCCAATGTTCGTGTTTATATCTTTAGATATAAATTCTATTAATTAAATTAATTGCTCTGCCTTTGATGATGAAGCAGCGATCGTCCGCCTGTAGAGGATTTGTCGACCTATAACAAACAATTATTATATTTATATTGTTTCTCAGCTCAAGCTGGTAAAACTGGAAGTCCGGGCAGCGCGAAACGCACTCATTTCTCAGTTTGCTAGGAACTTGTCTGCTCATCTCGCGGGGATGTTTTCAATGGAGGGTCATTAGTGGTTAACTTAATTTTCTATAGTGACCATTTCTTCATTTCCCTGGATTGTGCTTTCACTTAAGTTTATCTGTCTGTACTTCTTATTATTTTTTACACATCCGTCATGGAGTGCGAATCCTGGTTTCGTTATAGAAAATATATCCTGAGGAGATATTTTACTTCACCACCCCCCTCCCTGTTTCATCAATAAACTACCTTGTACTTCCTCCCCTGCCCCGTACACCTCTTACTCTGACTTACCATCTATTTCCCACCAATACCAATAATGAAAGAGCATAGGGGGCAGACGTGAGCATAGATGCGATTACTGAGGAGAATATGTGCTTTGGAAGCTGAAAGGCCTGAAGGTAGATAAGACTTCTGGACCAGTGTTCAGAAAAAGGTAGTTGAAGAGTTTGTGAAGGCATTAGAGCCATATAACACTAAAACACAAAAATCCCATTCGGCCAATTTAGTCTGTGCCAACTCCGTAATCGGACCAGTTCCAGCAATCTCCAGCGGAGCCATATCCTTCCGTAGCCCTCGCTTCCATGTATCCATCCAAATTCACTGAAATGTAGAAATCGATACAGCCACTTGCGCTATCAGCCCATTCCACATTTTCAGCGCCTCTGAGTGAAGAAGTGCCGCCTCATGTTTCTCTTACAGAAGGAGTAATGATCTTTCAAGAGGTTTTCGATTTTGGAATGTTTCTGGGGGACTAGAAAGTTGCAAATGCCACTCCACTCTTTTAAAAGGAGGGAGGAAGAAGAAGGGACATGATAGAACAGATGGTCTGACTTCAGTGGTTGGGAAGACTTTGGATTCCTTTCAGGATGATTTCTCGGTCTACTTGGAGGCGCATGAGTTTTCCTTTGGGGAAATCTTTCCTGAGAAATCTGTTGGAATTCTTTGAGTAATTAATAAGCAAGATAGAGAAATGAAAGGCAGTGGATGTTGTTTGCATGAATTTTCAGATGATCTTTAGCAAGGTTTTGCACATGAGGCTGCTTAACAACATCACAGGTCATGGTATTACAGGAATGCTACTGGAATGGATCGAAGGTTGGATTACTGGCAAGAGCAAAGAGTCAGTACAATGTGAGCCGACACTCTTTGCAGCCGGTAATTAACGGTATGTTGCTGGGGTCAGTATTGAGAACGCCTCTTTTCTTGTTAGATATCAACTATCTGGATGAATGATCAGTTCTGGATTCCGGACCAATGATCAGAATTTATGGCCTAGTGACCAGCTTTTCAGATGATACAAACGTAAGTGCAGGATAGGCAGCTTCGAGCAAAGTGGGTGCCTGCAGAAGGACTCAGACAGGTTTGAAGAACCGACAATGAAGTGGCAGATGGAATACAGTGTAGGGACTGCGGTCTGCAGTCAGGTACTCAGGTTCCCTCAGTATAATATTGCATGAACATTATTAGCAAAAAACTGCGCCACAATATAAGTTTCATTTCGTTACAGACAGAAATTCCATCTTGGTACTACAAGTACATTTCCACAGTGGCAGAGGAACACCCAATCACCCCTCGCCATCCGTAAATCCCTTTCAACCCCTACATTACTCCCCATTTCTGTAAAACCCTCCGACCCCTACAGCACTCGGCATCTCAGCAAAACCCTCCACCATCCACCCTGGAGCATTTAACGACAGCTGTCCGTGGCCGAAGGAAGGGCCCATAAAACACCCTGCTGACTAAAAGAAACTACTGTCTGATCAAGAACAGGGGAAGCAGACACACCAGTTCTCTCTGTTTCCCCCGCGAGTTTGTCTACTCTTGGATAATCTAATCAGAGCAACTGAATGTGGACACAGGAAGCTTCAGGTGAAGATCTGCTAAACCTGAGACCATTCTCAAACAAGTCGCCATTTGTTATGTTAAGGGACTGATTTCTCTACCTCACCCCCCCCCCCACACACACCATTTTGTGGACTCTGAACTGATTCTTGCTTTTGGATAATCTAATCAGAGCAAGTGAACGTGGACACCGGAAGCTTCAGTTGACGATCTGCTAACCCTGAGACTACTGTCAAACAAGTAGCCTTTTGTTATGTAGAGGCTCTGATTTCTCTACCTTCCCCACACCATTCTGTGGACTCTGGACTGATTCTTGCTCTTGGATAATCTAATCAGAGCAACTAACTATGGTGGAAGGTTCAGGTAATGATCTGCTAAACCTGAGGCCATTCTCAAACAAATAGCCATTTGGATTCTGAACTGATTCTTGATTCTGGGACAATCTAATGAGAACAATAAACCTGAGACCATTCTCAGAGGAGGAGCTATTTGTTATGTAAAATGCCAGACCTACCAAAGAAGAAATCTGTAATCTCGCGAGACTCTGTCTGGTGTGCCTCATTGAACTGGCGTGGACCAGTCAGAGTGTAAAGACACAAATACAGAAGGCTGAGGTGGGCAGAGCCATGAAACAGTGTTGGTTGTAGCCCTGTACAATGACCAGTAACCAGGTGACCCAGGTCGGTCAGGTGACCTTGAGCCAATGGGTTGGAGATCCCATGGTTCAATTGATAAGGAACAATTTATGACGCAGGAGCTCCAAATATGCAGGGAAGATAACTCTCCAGCAGCCAGAGACCAACCATCGTGGAGAAGGAGGACCGCACAGACACGTGGAGATCGAGATCACGAGGAAAGCCTGATTAGTATAGACTCCTTTCCCGTTTAATACCTTTTCTTTTCATTGACTGTTTATGGAGTGTCAGGGGTTCTAGTAGGGTGCACACAGATAGATAGCGTGTGACCCTACGCGTCATTTAGTTGAAATAGTAAAAGATACTTGTTGTTAAATACCGATTCTCTGTGACTCACTGATCATTATTAGACGGGGTGATCCTTGTAACAGTGGCGTCCATCATTAAAGCCGCCACCAACAGGACACGCCCTCTGCAGAGTGTTACCGTCGGGAAGGGGAGTCAGAAGCCTGGAAGCTCACGCTCAGCAATTCAGAAACAGCTTCTTCCCCGCCAGCACTTAGTTTTTCCCTATTTTTATGTATCCTGTATTTCATTGTACTGTTGCCGTAAAGTTGACAAATTTCACGACGTATGGCTGTGATTTTACATCTGGTTCCGATTCAGATTCAGATGCGGGGTGGGGGTGTTAGATTGAACTTAAATTAGTTGAAAGGTTCTTAGAAACTCGTGGGACGAAGGGCTGTATTGTGCTGTAGTATTTTCTGTTCTATATCTTGTCTAGTCTACTGTATCATACGATCTCCGTCCAGTCGATTAATTATTTTAAGCTACGACGCCTTGCTTTTCCAGACAGCTCTCAAAGCGTTTGATAATAAAATGCTGGAGGAGGATTTAACACGAAAAGGCCATAAATGTCAGTGCTGGCCGCTGGCTGATATCGATAGTTTTGCTTGGAAGGGACTCGTCAAGTATTACGTAATGAGGATTTGTCCTGGGTGTTCAGACTACGCTGGTGATGGGGTATGAAGAGAAGTATATGAACAAAAAGGAACATGAGCGACAGTCAGTATGGGCCAGTCCGTACTAGGTCATGTCTAACCAATCTTACAGGCCTTCACATGGTACTGACCAGGAATGGCGTTGAAGGCAAGGCAGTAGATGTCATCTGCAGGGACTTCAGCAAGGAATTTGCAAGGTTTCGTATGGGAGGATGCTCGAGAAAGTTCAATGGCTTGGCTTTCACGATAAGGTAGTGAATTGGATCAGCCATTGGCTATGTTGGGGAAGCTAGAGTGTGGTAATAGATGGCTGTCTCTCTGACTGTGGACCTGTGACGAGTGAAGTGCCACAGGGGTCGAGGCTGTGTCTGTAGTTGTTCGTCATGCATATCAACGACCTGGATAATAATGTCGTTAACTAGATCAGCAAATTTGCCGATGACAACAACATTGCGGGTGTAGTTGACAACGAGGAAGACTAGCGGACCATGAAGTGGGATCTGTACCAGATGGAACAATGTGCTGAAAAATGGCAGATTGGAATTAACGCAGACAAGTGTTACATTTTGTCCTCTGGGCGGACTAGCCAGGGTTGGTCTGACACAATGAGAAACAGGGCACAGAGGAGTACGATAGAACAAACGAATCTGGGAATGCAGGTCCATAATTCAATGAATGTTCCGGCGCAGTTTGACAGGGTCGTTAAAAAAGCTTTGCGCGCATTGGACCTCAGAATGGAAATCAGAATCAGATTCATGTTTATTATCGTCGGTGTGAAACGTGAAATTTGTTAACTTAGCAGCAGCAGTTCAATGCAAAAGATAATATAGAAGACAAATAATAATAATAATGATGCATAAGTAAGTAAATTAATTACAGTATACGTACATTGAATAGATTAAATATCGTGCAAAAAGCAAACAAAAAGATACATATTTCAAAAATGAGGTAGTGTTCACTCGTTCAATGTCCATTAGGAATCAAATGGCGGAGGGGAAGAAGCTGTTCCTGAATCTCTGAGTGGGTGACTTCAGGCTACTGTACCTTCAGCCTGATGGTAAAAGTGAGAAAAGGGCATGCACTGGGCGCTGGAGGCCCTTAATAATGGACGCTGCTTTTTTGAGACACCGCTCCTGGAAGATGTCCTGGTGAACTTGTGGGCTAGTAACTAAGTTGGAGCCTATTAAATTCACAGCCCTCTGCAACTTCTTTTATTTTAAATCTACGCACGATTTCTACTTTATTCAATAGATGTATACTGTAATTTACTTATTTATTTGTTATTATTATTTTATTCTGATTTTTTTCTTCTATATAATGTATTGCATTGAAATGCTGCTGCTAAGTTAACACAATTCACCTCACATGCCTGTGATAATAAACCTGATTCTGATTCTGATTCGGAGATTCTTTCGGTCCCGTGCAGTAGCCAGACCAGACAGTGATGCAAGCTATCAGAATGCTTTCATGGTACATCCATAAAAGTTTTTAGTGTATTTGTTGGCGTACCAAATCTCCTCAAATTCCGAAGGAGGATTCGCATGTGTTCCTTCTTCTTACCCTTCCTGATGTCCACAATCAGCTCTTTCGTCTTACTGACGTTGAGTGCCGTGTTGTTGCTGTGATACCACTCAAGTAGTTGGTATATCTCACTGTTCTACGCCCTCTCGTCGCCATATGAGATTCTACCAACAATGGTTGTATCATCAGCGAGTTTATAGATACTATTTGAGTTATGTCTAGCCACACAGTCATGCGTATAGAGAGAATAGAGCAGTGAGCTAAGCACACGACCTTGAGGCGCATCAGTGTTGATCGTCAGCGAGGAGGAGATATTTTCACTTATCCGCACAGATTGTATACTTAGGTTAGGAAGTCGAGTGTTCAATTATAGAGGCCGAGGATCTGTAACTTCTCAATCAGGATTATGGGAAAGATTGCCGATTAAAGTACTGATTACATGGGAAGTTATGTTCATGTTGTTTACGACTTTGTTGAGGCTTAATTTGGAATGTTATTGCAGTTTTGTTCAGCTACCTGCAGGAAATATGTAAATAAGTTTGAAAGAATGCAGAAAATAATTACACGGCTTTTGCCGGGACTGGATGTGTTGCATTCAAAGGAACGATTACATATGTTAGCACTTTATTCCCGAGCGGAAATTGGAGGTGGGAAACCTCGGAAGTCGTTGGATGCTTGGAGTTGTGGAGTCGTCATATTTTTATTGTGTTGAATATTAACTCGTCGACGATATCCACTCCGGGACCAGTTTTGGGGCAGGTGTGAACCATACAAAAAGAAGGGTTACACTTTAATCCTAGCGGGACCAATACCCTGGCGGGGAGATTTGCTAAGGCTACTAGGCAGACTTCAAACTGGAATGGTTCGGGGGGGGGGGGGTTGGGAATCAATTTGAAGAGACTAGGGGAGAGGAGGTTAGTTCACAAATAGAGCAAGCTAGTAGACAGTGTGTGAGGGAGGATAGGCAGGTGATAGAGAAGGGGAGCGCTCAGACCGAAGATGTCGGGGAGAAGGAGGAAAGAGATAATAAAGTTGATTGCATTGTTAGGGATAAACAGAGAGGAAGAGGTGGAGAGTTTCTTAACTGCATCTATTTTGATGTTAGGAGCTTTGTAAGAAAGGTGGATGAGCTTAAAGCATGGATTGATACCTGGAAATATGATGTTATAGATATTAGTGAAACATGGTTGCAGGAGGGGTGTGATTTGCAACTAAATATTCCTGGATTTCGTTGCTTCAGTTGTGATAGAATCGGAGGGGGAGCAGGAGGTGTTGCATTGCTCATCCGAGAAAATGTTACAGTGGTGCTTTGGCAGGTTAGATTACGGAGCCCATCTAGGGAGACTATTTGAGTGGAATTGAGGAATGAGAACGGTGTAGTAATACTTATATAGGCATGTATTATAGACCACCTAATGGGGAGCGAGAATTAGAGGAGCAAATTTGTAAGGAGATAGCAGATATTTGTAGTAAGCATAAGGTTGTGATCGTGGGAGATTTTAATTTTCCACACATAGATAGTGAAGCCCATTCTGTAAAAGGGCTGGATTGTATGGAGTATGTAAAATGTGTGCAGGATAGGTATTTTTTGCAACAATACATAGAGGTACCAACTAGAGAAGGGGCAGTGTTGGATCTCCTGTTAAGGAATGAGATAGGTCAGGTGACGGACGTTTGTGTTGGGGAGCACTTCGTGCCCAGTGATCACAAGACCATTAGATTCAATATAATTATGGAGAAGGATAGGACTGGACCCAGGGTTGAGATGTCTGTTTCGAGAAAGGCTAACTTTGAGGAGATGCGAAAGGATTTAGAAGGAGTGGATTGGGACAATTTATTTTATGGGAAGGATGTAATTGACAAATGGAGGTCATTTAAAGGTGAAATTTTGAGGGTACAGAATCTTTATGATCCTATTAGGTTGAAAGGAAAGGTTAAAAGTTTGAGAGCACCATGGTTTTCACGAGATATTGGAAACTTGGTTCGGAAAAAGAGGGAGATCTACAATAAATATAGGCAGCATGGAGTAAATGAGGTTCTCGAGGAATACAAAGAATGTAAAAAGAATCTTAAGGAAGAAATTAGAAAAGCTAAAAGAAGATACGAGGTTGCTTTGGCAAGTAAGGGGAAAATAAATCCGAAGGGTTTCTACAGTTATACTAAAAGCAAAAGGATAGTGAGGGATAAAATTGGTCCCTTTGAGAATCAGAGTGGACAGCTATGTGTGGAGCCGAAAGAGATGGGGAAGATTTTGAACAATTTCTTTTCTTCGGTTTTCACTAAGGAGAAGGATATTGAATTGTGTAAGGTCAGGGAAACAAGAAGGGAACTTATGGAAACTATGACGATTAAAGAGGAGGAAGTATTGGCGCTTTTAAGGAATATGAATGTGGATAATTCTCCGGGTCCTGACAGGATATTCCCAAGGACCTTGAGGGAAGTTAATGTAGAAATAGCAGGGGCTCTGACATAAATATTTCATGTGTCATTAGAAACGTAGATGGTGCCAGAGGATTGACGTATTGCTCATGTGTTTCCACTGTTTAAAAAGGGTTCTAGGAGTAAACCTAGCAATTATAGTCCTGTCAGTTTGACATCAGTAGTGGGTAAATTAATGGAATGTATTCTTGAGATGGTATATATAATTATCTGGATAGACAGGGTCTGATTACGAACAGTCAACATGGATTACAAATTGTACATGTAAGGTCATGTTTGACAAATCTTATTGAATTTCTTGAAGAGGTTACGGGGAAAGTTGACGAGTGTAAAGAAGTGGATGTTGTCTATATGGACTTCAGTAAAGCTTTTGACAAGGTTCCCCATAGAAGGTGAGTTAGGAAGGTTCAATCCTTAGGTATTAATATTGAAGTAGCAAAATGGATTCACCAGTGGCTAGATGGGAGATGCCAGAAAGCAGTGGTGGATAACTGTTTGTCAGTTTGGAGTCCGGTGACTAATGGTGTGCCTCAGGGATCTGTACTGAGTCCAATGTTGTTTGTCATATACATTAATGATCTGGATAATGGGTTAGTAAGTATGCAGATTATACTAAGGTAGGTGGAGTTGTGGATAATGAAGTAGGTTTTCAAAGCTTGCAGAGAGATTTAGGCCAGTTAGAAGAGTGAGCAGAACGATGGCAGTTGGAATTTAATGCTGATAATTGTGAGCGCATTGAGTATAGGAGTTGGGATGTAATGTTAAAATTGTACAAGGCATTGTTAAGGCCGAATTTGGAGTATTGTGTACAGTTCTGGTCACCGAATTATAGGAAAGATGTCAACAAAATAGAGAGAGTACAGAAAAGATATACTAGAATTTTACCTGGGTTTCAGCACCTAAGTTACAGATAAAGCTTGAACAAGTTAGGTCTTTATTCTTTGGAGAGTAGAAGGTTGAGAGGTGACTTGATAGAAGTATTTAAAATTATGAGGGGGCTAGATCGAGTTGACGTCGATAGGCTTTTTCCATTGAGAATAGGGGAGATTCAAAAAAGAGGACATGATTTGTGAATTAGTGGGCAAAAGTTTAAGGGTAACACGAGCCGGAATTTCTTTACTCAGAGACTGTTGGCTGTGTGGAATGCGCTTCCAGTAGAAGTGGTAGAGGCAGGTTCGATATTGTCATTCAAAGTAAAATTGGATAGGTATATGGGCAGGAAAGGAATGGAGGGTTATGGGCTGAGTGCGGGCCAGTGGAACTAGGTGAGAGGAAGCGTTGGGCACGGACTAGAAAGGTCGAGATATCCTGCTTTCGTGCTGTAATTGTTATATGGTTATATGGATATATTACTTTCTGCGTCTCTTTGTCTTGGAGTCGAAAGGCTTTACTAAATATTGCATGATTGCAATTACAGATGTTTGCTAACTATTGAACAAATAAGGGTATGTCATTTTCTGCGATATTTTGAAAATATGAATTCATTGGGGATTTAATATATAGCACGAGGTTTGGACATATTTGAGTTCAATTTAAAGAGAAATAGAAAGATTACAGCCATGAATGACTTCATGGTAGTCATGTGTTTCTGTAGATTGTGCTGGATGGATAATTAAATTAATCTTCTTTTACACCATACATGAGGCAGACAATTTGTGTCTCCTTGCGAGAAGTGTTTTCCAGGAACTGATGCGAAATTCGGAGAAATTTCCGAAATTTGAAAGTGCTAATGTATGTGAGTCTCAGGTCTCCATGTCTCACTCTGCTAGGTTCTCTAGAATACTTGCTGAGGCCTTTTGCTTTGGAAATTGTTTATTCTATATTTCCCAATTGCCTGCGACAGTGTTACAGGAAGGCAAGTGTGAGCCCGGATGTTTGGTTTGATTGCGCCCCGTTTTTAGTTTGTGTAGTTATGAATGCTTCATTTATTATAGATTTCTGATGGAGACACGGACTCCACACCGGCCATGTAGATTCAGGATTAAAGGGATCGAAATGTGACCGTTTCTACACCCGAAACAATAAAATCACGATTCAGAGGTCAATTGGATTTAGGATAAATTGGTGGGTACTTGAATTGGCATTTTGGAAGGCTGGTTCTTTTAATGAGAAGCAAAAGCTGCTGCTGAACACTTTGAAATGTTGGCATTAAGTTGCAGGTCTCATTGGAAAAGATTGTTTTGAAGTCATTGTAGCATTTGCCCTGTAATATGTAATTGACAGGTCAGTTTAGATAACGTGGCGGTGTAGTCAATCGCTCAGCGATTTGCTTACGTCATCAGCCCTAATTCCATATATTATCCAGCTGCTGCTGGGTGGTCAGATTAAATCGGTTATTTCCCTCTATAAATGCAAAGTCCAAATATAGTTGTAAAGTGTACCGAAATTTCGACCCACTGCTGACATAATGCTCGCTGGTCTGCAATTCGAAGGAGTATCCCTATTATCTCTCGTCAACTAAGGACTAACATTTGCCACCCCCACCCCCCCAACCCCCCAATCTTCTTGTTCTACTTCCATGGCCAGCTGAGACATAAATATTCCGTCTAAAATTACAGCAATTTCTTCGCTCGCTTTCCAAAATTACCTGGATTGTATCCATTCTGACACCGGAGAATCATCTATCATAATGTTTTCCAAGTTTCTTAGCGTCGGCATGTTCTTTTGACGCTGTGTTCACATTCATCATTGTATTCAGTGAGGATCCTTCACCGCCTCCTTTGATTCCAAACACAGTTTTCCTCTTTTACCAATGATCTGCCCACGCTCGATCTAGTCATCCTCCTGTTCTTCGCTTACTTTAGTGCAACTCGCTAAGGCATTCTCAAGTCCCCTTATGTCTTTTCTAAGTCCACTGTTAAATTATTTCCTGTCTGCATTGAGACTCGCCATTACCCTACCAGATCCTTTCTTCCTAAACCTAAACTACCTTTTTCTTCGTCTTGAATCGTCCATATTTCTTGTTACTTTACGCTATCATTCTTTCCCTGGGTCAATGAGACAAGCCCTTACTGAACCCCGTGTCAATGCTCCCTAAACAATACTCACATATCTGCTGCGCCTTTCACCGAGTACATCACTCTTGGCCCTCTTTTACTCTTGAGACATCTGATAAATGATTTTGGTGTCCTATTTTACATTATTGGCTAGCTTGTATTCATATTTCACATTTTCTCTGCATATTGTTTTTTAAATTGCCGCTTTTGATTATTGAAAGCTCCTAAATTCTCTAGTTTCAACTATTTTTGCTATCTGGGATGACATCTTATATCAGTATCTAGATAGTCCAACAAAAGCAGGAGCTGTAATGGACCTGGGTTTGTGTACTTATTCTTGCAAGATGCCCGACCATTTGGTAGTTGAACAGTTAGGGCAGAACGCCTCAAGTTTAAGAGAGCTAAAGAGAAGGAAAGTGTAGACTTTGCGGGAAGGTAATCAATTGGATCAGTGTAAATTACGAATTCATAAGTCAGGAACTAGGGAGAGTTAATGGGAAACAAAAGCTTCTGGCAAGTCCACATCTGACATGTAGGAGGCATTTAAAGTCCATCTGCACGGAGTAAAGGACGGGTATATTCCAGTATGAAGAAATGACGAGATTGGCAGCGTCAGAGAACCTTAAATATCGTGAGAAGTGATGAATTTAGTCAAGCAAGATAAGGAAAAGTATGTAAAGCTCAGGATGGTCGAATCAAACAGAGCCCTCCAGGATGAGTGTGGTCCTTAATGAGTAACTTACATCAGTAGTTACCAAGGAGAAAGATATGGAGGATAGGGAGATCAGTGTGGAGAGTACAAGTATGCTCGGGCATTTTGAAATAAAGGATGAGACAGTGTTGGGTCCCTTAAAGTGCATTAAGGCATATACGTCTCCAGACCCATCAGGGTACAGAGAGAGGAAAGTGAAGAGTGAAGGCCTTGATCAATATCATTGTGTCCTGCCTAACCACCAGCAAACTCCTAGAGAACCTCATGTAGATGCATTATTCAAGAAGTGATCCAGGGAATAAACCTGATCAGCATTGAAACTGCCGAGATACAGTTAGCTATGAACCAAGTGCTGATAAATGGGAGCAGTGTAGACAGTGAGTGGATGGTCAGAAAAGGTATGGCTGGCCAAAGGCCTGTTTCCGTGCTGTGTAACACGCCATTCCGGACATGCTAAGCTAACGATGGTGGCACCGCAGGGCACAAATTTCAAAACACCACACCCCTCTCCAACCTGAAATAAATCCCTTTGTCACCACTGGGAATATCTATTTCTGTCAAGGTAACGTAACGATTGGTCACTTCTGCTAATCAACTGGCAGTTGATGAAGTTCCTGTGTCTTCTTCCATTAATGTTTTTTTCTTACAGTAAAACTAACCCTCTCACTGTGTCAGAATCAGTGATTAAATCCGGGCCAGACACTGCTTTCATCCCTGCACATTGTAACTTGAACCATCTCACTGAGGGTCTGATGGAGATCCAACCCCTGCTCTCAACACATGCGATCACATCTCCCCTGCTTCTGACATTTCAAATACCCTCAGAATGGTTTTCCGATTCAGTCTGAAGGTTATGGTAAATTTAACTCGTTTTCAGACCTGACAAACCATGTCTTCCCACAGCCAGTTCCACCTGTTGGTGTGTCCTCTTTCCTCCACCTCCAGGGAAGCTGCATTTCCATAAGACCATAAGACCTCCTTCCAATTAGGCACTAATTTATCAATGCTAGAATCTTTCATGTAACACCACGGGCTCGTAGCTTGCTAAGCAGCCTCGAGCGTGGCACCTTGTCACAGGGCTTTCGAAAATCAAAGTACCCAACATCAACATCTCTAACCCGCCTGTTATTTCTTCAATTAGAAATAGCCGAATATCCTGCTACTAATTCAATATGCCAGCAACAACCTCCGACAAATAAGAGACCCCGTGAATTTAATGTTTCGAGTTCTTCCATCACTCACTGATGTATGTGTAAAGTAAATGTGATATCAGGCAAATTCACCAGCGGGAGATAGTCTAAATTTCATATGATGGCGCTGTGATCCTACAATTTGTTTCCAGTAAGTGAACAATAAACTGATGGCGAAGGACATCCTTATCTTGCTGTCGATTTTGACTGGTGGTTATCACTGGGAGATAGTAATCTCAGCACAGCCGCTCCCCACTTTCCCATTACCCTAATGTTACAACTGCAGACAACTGTTAAAGATTGCTTTTAAATTGGCCAAATTAAAATCAGTGCAGGTGCAGGCTACGGGAGCACAGCCAAATCTGGAGAAAGGGAATGCCTACTGTTCAAAAGAGAACATTATTCCCAATACATAATATTTCATCAGAGTGGAGAGCGCCCTTCCTTCTGCTGTCTCTGTGCAATAAACCCAGAACGATCTTTGCCCTGAGCTGCTGCTGGAGTTTATAATCCGACAATAAACTGGTCCCAAGGTGAACAAAAACTCAAAGCGACGGCACCAACCGAACGGAACCAGGATGCGGGTTGTGATTCCTCTCTGGAGGTGGTAAAATTTCGCGCACTGAAGTATTAATTCTAGTTCGGACCACAGGTTAGAAAGACTCATTGAAGCAAGGTGAGTCTTTGTGTGGTTTAACACAAGCGTTGTGGAACAAGGTGTGGCGGTACATTCTGAATAGACTGAAGTTCAGGTTTATGAGCGTGTTATCAACTGAACATTGCTCAGGGTGTGTTCACTTACTGTTAGTGTCTATACAATTCTGATTCTCAGATTCACTGAAACCAGACCCGGTAGTTCTGCATCAGGTAGGAACATGGACTGTATTCGGCAGTGTTATGGCGTTTTAATAAGCCCACTTGTAACGGCAGTATTTCTAATATTTCTACCATATCAATATTATCATTGAGATCGCGCGGCTTTACGGATCTGTGTGCTCGATTATTCTGTATATGTTTTTTAGGGAAGACGAGGTACTTCTGGCAGTGATATTTATATTACAAAATAATGTGGTAATTCTCACTGGCCGTAGATAAAAATAGTAAATTCTACCCCCAGTGGGCACTTTACAATGTACCTCCTGTACCTAATAATGTGGCCACTGATTGCATGTCCAGGGGCTTCTGTTGCCGTTGCCTATCCACTTCAATGCTGACCACTGCGCTGTATTCGCTGGTATTCGAGAAAGACGGGGAATTGATTGATTCCTTGTTATTTAGGAGGTGAGGAGGTTGTATCCGCTGAGCCCTTGCTGGGGACATTGAACATTACGCGGAGTCTGGACAGGAATGTGGCGAAACGAGGAAATGTGCAGATGCTGGAAATTCAAACACCACACACAAAATGCTGGTGGAACACAGCAGGCCAGGCAGCATCTATAAGGAGAAATACTGTCGACGTTTTGGGCCGAGAGCCTTCCTCAGGACTAACTGAAAGGGAAGATACTAACAGACTTGAAAGCAGTGGGGGGGAGGGGGAAATGCGAAATGATAGGAGGACCGGAGGGGGTGGGATGAAGCTAAAAGCTGGAAAGGTGATTGGCGAAAGTGATACATAGCAGGAGAAAGGAAAGGACCATGGGACGGGAGGACTCAGGAGAAAGAAAGGGAGAGAGGGGAGCACCACAGGTCCGGTGCTGCCGGTGTGGCCTTTTATATGTTGGTGAGACCCGACGCAGACTGGCAGACCATTTCGCTGAATACCAACGCTCTGCCCGCCAGAGAAAGCAGGATCTCCCAAAGTTCACATATTTTAATTCCACGTCCCATTCCCATTCTGATATGTCTGTCCATGGCCTCCTCTACAGTCAAAATGAAGCCACACTCAGGTTGGAGGATCAACACCTTATATACCGACTGGGTAGCCTCCAACCTGATGGCATGAACATTGACTTCTCTACCTTCCGTTAATGCCCCTCTTTCCCTTCTAAACCCCATCTCTGACATATTTAGTTGTTTGTTTTTTTCTCTCTCTCTCTGCCCATCACTCTGCCTGTTCTCCATCTCCCTCTGGTGCTCCCCCCTCCCTTTCTTTCTCCCGAGGCCTCCCGTCACATGATGCTTTCCCTTCGCCAGCTCTGTATCACTTACGCCAATCACCTTTCCAGCTCTTAGCTTCATCCCACCCCCTCCGGTCTTCTCCTATCATTTCGCATTTCCCCCTCCCCCCACTACTTTCAAATCTCTTAGTATCTTCCCTTTCGGTTGGTCCTGACGAAGGGTCTCGGCCTGAAACGTCGACAGTGCTTCTCCTTATAGATGCTGCCTGGCCTGTTGTGTTCCACCAGCATTTTGTCTGTGTTGTAGGAATGTGGCGAACATGTTTATGAAACAGAAGAAGATAGATGAGGTTATTTTTCTGAGGTGGAACTAATGTGTCTTTGGAATTCTCTTCCACAAATGAAGGTAGAAACAGAGTATTCTTTCAATGTGCTTAATTCTGCAGAGTACAGATTCTCTACAGGCAAGGGAGTGAACTGTCCCAGGCGGTCGCAGGAGTGTGTCACTGAGATCACAGTTCTGCTGTGGTCATAGAGATTGGAGGAACAGGACTGAGTGGACGAATGTCCTGTTACTATTTCAACATACCAACAGCGCACTCTGAGAGATCAGAAACAAAGTGAATTTAGTGTTTGGTGATTTTTCTATCGATCTCAGCCGAGTAACGGGAGATGTCCTAGTAAAATAAGTGCGATGCCAGGCAAGTTCGCTAGCGGGAAAAGATCATAATTTTATGTGATTCTACAGAGACATGGTAACTTGTTTCCAGTAAGTGAGTAATAAACGGAAGGGGAAGAGTGTTCTTATCTTGCTTTTGAATTTGACCGGTTGTTATCTCTGGAAGATTGTTATCTCGGCACAGTTCCTCCACAATCGTCCAATTGTTCTAATGGTCCATCTGCGGACTTCTGTTAAAGTGGGTCTTTATAAACAGGCTGACATTGAAGTACCTCCTTCAGGCAGCCAGGGCACACTTACAGAATGCACAGTTTTCAAAAGGAAACAAAAAATAAATGGCTCCAAATGCAGAATATTTTACAACAGTTGACTGCGCCCTTCCTTCTGCTGTCTCTGTGCAATAAACCCACAGCGATCTTTGCCCTGAGCTGTCTCTGGGGTTTATAATCTGACAATAAACTAGTCCTAAGGTGAACAATAAATTAAAGCCGACGACACCAAAAGAACCGAACCAGGATGCGGGTTGTGATTCCTCTCTGGAGCGGATCAAATATTCTAGAGAGGAAATTACTGCATCGCTTGCGCTGTAGTATTAATTCTGGCTTAGACCACTTTTAAGAGTGACTCATTCATGTAAAATAAGGTTTCATGTGGTTTAACACAAGCGTTGTGGAACAAGGTGTGGCGTTACATGCTGAATAGACTGAAGTTCATGTTTATGAGCGTGTTATCAACTGGACATTGCTCAGCGTGTGTTCACTTACTGTTAGGGACATAACATTCCCTAACATCAGCTCGGATTCGCCGAGAGCTGACTCGGGAGTCCAGCCCCAGGTAAGAACAGGGACTATACAGGGAAATGTTATGGTTGTTAAATCGCCCACTTGTCCCGGGGTAGCATTTCTACCCTCCATGGAGAATAAGAATAGTCTGCAACCACTCTTTGCATACTGTGGGCAAGCCAATTCTGGATCCACAGAGCAATGCCCCCACGGATCCCATACCTCCATGCTTGGTTCTGTTACGTCACAATCATCTCAAAATGCGTTGACAATTCCCTCACTTTGTAAGATGCCCCAAGTGCTTCCCGCTGTAGTGATCGCCCAAAAATTGGAATTGTCATGAATTACAGTAACATATCACTGATTCCTTTGGCTATTGAAACCTGCAATGATACTCTTGCCCTCCAGTGTAGCGTTGCCCTCTGCTAGCAACAAGCTCATTTGAAGTCAAATGTCCTAGCATCACCTTTCATTCAGACCTAACTGGCAAATGCCAACCAATAATTTACATACCCTAGAGTCATCAAGTACTTTTCTACTAAATAATTGTAAGAACGAATGAACCGCTAATTAAGCAGAAATAGGTATTGAAATAAAGTTATGTTCCAAATTGACCCTGTACCAAAGGCATGGCTTATACCTGTACTTGCATTGAACGAATATCCTTGCAGCCAGGTCTGCTGGAGCTGCCGGGGTCGGTTTAAACTCAGTTATTGCGGGATGGGAACCAGAGTATTGAGTCAGATGATGGATCGGTTTATATAAAGGTAGGTGTGATGCTCAGAGAGGCTTTGGAAGGATTAACTGCGGACAGGGCATCATGTAGCAGTTGGGTTGGTTGAAATGTGTTTACTTTAATACGATATGTGTTAAGAATAAGAGTAATTTAGAACATGGTTCAGTACATGGATGGTACGTGTTAACACCGTTACACAGACTTGACTGTTGCAATGACAGAATTGGCTGTTTGCTGCAAAGTGTATTTGTTTCCGAAAGCATATGGAAGGTGGTCAAATGCGGACAATCGTTATGACTAATCAGCGGTGGTATCACGGTACAGGAACGGAGGACATCATGGAGGGACCGTCTACAGACTCAGTGTGGGTGAAAGTCAGTAGCAGGAAGGGGGCTATCATACTGGAGCATTATATAGGCCTCCCCCAAACTACCAGGATAATGAGAGCAGATAATCTGACAGTTCTGGGAAAGTTGGAAATGCAACAGGGTTGTTATCATTGTTGAACTCAACTTTCCTGACGTTGATCCCACCTCCTTGTTCCAAAATATGTCAATGGGACAGAATGTGTTGTGTGTCCAAGAAGGATTCTTGACATAGTGTGTGGAGGGGCTAAATGGAGGAGTTGCCATACTGCATCTAGTATGAGGCAATGAAGCTGGTCAAGTGACAGAAGTCTCGATGAGTTACGTTTTTGAGATAGTGACCACAACATCCCAACTTTTACCATGGTCAATGATAGTAGCAGACGATACCGGATAGTATTTAATTAGTGGATGGACAATTATGATGGTATTGGTAGCAACATGGGAGCGTAAATTGGGAAAATGTTTCTCAGGGAAATGCACATTGGATCTGTGGCGGTGGTTTCAGGGACACTTTTTTAGGGTTCTAGATAGATTTGCCCAGCAATCAGGGAAATGATGTTCAGATAAACGAATCATGGTTCACAAGAGGTAAGGAACATTTAGGCAAGAGGAAAATTTAAGCGTTATTCAGGGTTAGGAAGAAATATTCTGCAATGACACCAGAGAATTATAAATTAGTCAGTAAGGATCTTAAGAAGGAATTAGAAGTCTAATGGGACTTGAGAAGTCCTTGGCAAGGAGGATAAAGGAAATCCCCAAGGCGTTTTACAGGAGTGAAGTACAGAAGGATGAATAGTTTGAGAGTAGGGATGCTCAGGAGCAAAGCTGAAAACGTGTCTGGATTATGAGGTGAATGGTGCGGTTCTTAATGAGTTACTTGTTTCAGAGTTACCAAGAAGATGGGCTGTGATTGAGACATTAATGTAGGAACACGGCAATGTTAAGCAAGAGTTGTCGATGGAGCTTCCAATATACACCACGTTACTACTGGAAGTGAGGGAAGAGTTTACAGGGGCATTGACACTGACCTTTATGCCCTTTCTAGCCAAAGGCGTAGTAACACCGGATTGGAGTATAGAAAATGTTCGGTAATTCAATAAAGGTAAAAAGGATAATCCTTGGGATTATAGACCAGTGAATGTTACATCTGTCGCGGGCAGACCCTTGGAAAGGATACTTGGGGACAGGAATTTTGTGCATTTTGAGAAGCAAAATATTATTAATTGTTTCCATCATGGCTTTTTATTGGTGAGTGGAGAAAAGTGTAGGGGAGATGCCAGAGGTAGTTTTCCACAATATGTGCAAGTTACGCACAGAATATATACCAACTTTTGGACCGACGGAGTCTGATCAGGAGCACCAGGGCATTGTGCATGGAAAGTTGTTGTTTTTTAAAATAATACTTTTTAAGGCTTTTGAAGATCAGTGTCAATGAGGGTAGGGGTGTGGATGTTGTACATTGGACTTCTGCAAAGCCTTTGACAAGGTGCCACATGACAGCTTGGTCTGGAAGATAAAATTCCATACGATCCAAAGAGATCAATGTAGATGGATTCAAAATTAGCCTTCAAGGTAGCAAGCAAAGTGTGGTGACAGAAGGTTTCTCCTCTGAATGAAGTCACGTAACTAGTGTGCGCCGCAAGGTCTCAAAGTTGAGACTTTAGATATCTGTTGTTTTATAGCAATGATTTCGATGCGAATGCAGAAGGCTTGATCTGTAAGTTCGCAGATGACACAAAATTAGTAGATGGTGCTCACGGTGAAGATTATCGTAGCTTATAGTGTATCTAAATGGTCACTGGAGTGGTAAATAAGTTGCAAAACGAACACGAGCAGCAAGGTTTCATTTAGAGGCTGGTGATTTTGTGGAGGGAGCAGCCAGAGGAGGTGGATGAGAGAGGCACAATTGTATAATTCCAGAAGCAGCTGGAATATGACAATGGAGTGAAGAGGCCAGGAGGGAAATGGACCCATCACAGGACATTGGGATCATTTTGCTGGGCACTGTGGTCAGCATTGTCTCGTTAGGTAGAAGGGTCTATATTGGTGCTCTATTGCTCTATGACCCTATCATTAGTGTGCGCTGGTATCACTGGACAGACGTTCAGAAAAGGCGTGGAAGTTAATGATAAAGGGGAATGTTTAGCCCCTAAGCCAACTGCTGCGCTGATACAGGGGATGGAGATACTATCATATTTGCAAAGTCATCGCTCTCTGTCTGACTCAGCTTGTGTTTGTAATTCAGAGCATCATCAGCTGGCGGAGCTTTCCTGCACCGGGACCAGTGGAAAAAGGAAGACGGCAATCAGCAATCGTCAATCACAGTCAGAATGGCTATAGGTATGTTCACTGGGAGCTTTATAAATAGATTTCTGTCCTGTTGGTGCACAATAGTTTAGATGAAGAAACTTACACTGGCCCTAACGGAGCACAGAGAAGTTTCATGACGCATGGTCATTGATCCCACTGGAAAGCTGCATTAAGTAATGAATCACTTCAACAGTTTCAGGGCAGGGACCTGACACTGGTAATAGTGTAATCCCTCCACTCACCACGTAAAGCTTCACTTGAGTGAAAGGAGCAGGGACTCCTGGATCAGATCGCTGTGAGTGAAACACGGGAGTGCAACAGCGGGCTTGTAGATTATGTAAAATTCCAGGGTCAGTTTCTGCTTCACCTCTAGGCAGGCCCTGACAACTCCAACTGTCATTTGTAAAATTCAGAGCCAAATGATTTGAGCATTTCTACGATTTCAGAGATTTTGTGTTCCCTGTTTTCTGTAGCCGAGCCGAGAACTTTGCCAACTTTGAGAATTGCTGAGGATCAGGAGACCTTTCATTCTAGATAAATTTGTGCTCTGTTTCGGTGTTTTAATATCAATATCTGGGCTATGGAGAAATGCTGATCGTGGGTTTCTCAAAAGACCTTTAAGGAACATCAATGCTGACAGGGCACAGGGAATCTAAAATAGCAGGAGATAAACATCGGGACTAATGTCATTGATGAGTAGGATTAAAATGAATCCCCCGGCATTTCATGAGGCTAATTCGTTCGGGTAACACGCCAACTGATGGAGGAACTCAGCAGGTCAGGCAACATAGATGGAGGGAAATTAATAATTTCCCTCCATCTATGTTGCCTGACCTGCTGAGCCGAGTCTCTGAATAAGAAGATGTGCATCGGACCTAATCTCTTATAATTGAACTATTCGGTCTGCAATCCCCAGTACTAATAGAACCCTCCAGTATACTGACCCAATCAGCAGGTTATAAACGTCAAAAGACCACGCTGCAATTTTATTCTGTGCTGAGGCTAATGAAGACAAACATGCCAATTATCGACTCCACACTTTGCTACCAGTTATCTTCGGAGAATTAGAAGTTCAAATTTCACTTTCGTTTAATCAAAGTTCATATACGTCACCATATATAACTCGGAGGTTCATTTTCTTGCAGGCGAACTAGCCAACTGGATATGAAATTGGCTATGCGGAAGGATTCAGAGGGTTAATAACAGAGTGCTATTAAATTTGCAGGCTTGAGGCTAGTGGTGTGGATGGACTACAAGTTCTACTGTTTGTTTTTTTTTATCTTAATGATTTGGTAAATAAAGTTGTTAATACCGTTCGTAAGTTGACAAATGACAACAAAATCGGTGGTATAACGGGGTTATATTAGATTAGATAGATAGATAGATAGATACTTTATTCATCCCCATGGGGAAATTCAACCTTTTTTCCAATGTCCCATACACTTGTTGTAGCAAAACTAATTACATACAATACTTAACTCAGTAAAAATATGATATGCATCTAAATCACTATCTCAAAAAGCATTAATAATAGCTTTAAAAAAAAAGTTCTTAAGTCCTGGATTAAGTCCTGAATTGTAAAGCCTAATGGCATTGGGGAGTATTGACCTCTTCATCCTGTCTGAGGAGCATTGCATCGATAGTAACCTGTCGCTGAAGCTGCTTCTCTGTCTCTGGATGGTGCTATGTAGAGGATGTTCAGGGTTTTCCATAATTGACCGTAGCCTACTCAGCGCTCTTCGCTCAGCTACCGATGTTAAACTCTCCAGTACTTTGCCCACGACAGAGCCCGCCTTCCTTACCAGCTTATTAAGACGTGAGGCGTCCCTCTTCTTAATGCTTCCTCCCCAACACGCCACCACAAAGAAGAGGGCGCTCTCCACAACTGACCTATAGAACATCTTCAGCATCTCACTACAGACATTGAATGACGCCAACCTTCTAAGGAAGTACAGTCGACTCTGTGCCTTCCTGCACAAGGCATCTGTGTTGGCAGTCCAGTCTAGCTTCTCGTCTAACTGTACTCCCAGATACTTGTAGGTCTTAACCTGCTCCACACATTCTCCATTAATGATAACTGGCTCCATATGAGGCCTAGATCTCCTAAAGTCCACCACCATCTCCTTGGTCTTGGTGATATTGAGACGCAGGTAGTTTGAGTTGCACCATATCACAAAGTCCTGTATCAGTTTCCTATACTCCTCCTCCTGTCCATTCCTGACACACCCCACTATGGCCGTGTCATCAGCGAACTTCTGCACATGGCAGGACTCCGAGTTATATTGGAAGTCTGATGTGTACAGGGTGAACAGGACCGGGGAGAGTACGGTTCCCTGCGGCGCTCCTGTGCTGCTGACCACCGTGTCAGACTGAGACGTATAAGGAGACTGAAACGAACGTGGAAAGTGCACCCTGGAATAGATTCACTTTGTAAAGTTAAACCAGTGCAGGAGTTGCACAGTGAATATTAGGGCCCTGAAAAGTGTTGTAGAACAGGGAGAGACAGGGGTACAGATGCACGATTCCCTGGAATTGTTTATACGCATCGGTAGGACACAGGAAGGATGTCATTAAGATGGAAAAAAGCACAGAAAATATTCCAGAGGGTATTACCTGGAGTGTAGCTATTGAGCTGTAAGGGGAATCAGGACAAGTTGGCACTGTTCTTCCTGTTGCACGAACTATTTGTCCTTATCTTGGGGAAGAAGCAGAAAAAGTACTATATCCGTCCTCCAATTTTCGTGCCATCTGCAAACTTACTCAATCATCCTTCCGCCTCAAAATCCAGGTCATTTATAAAAATCACAATAGCAGGGGCCCCAGGACGAGACACTCCACTAGTCACCGACCTTCAGGGAGAATAATTATAAGCTGATGCATTTTGGAAGGACAAACCAGAAGAAAGGATTAACGGTCAGTTACTTAAGAGTGCAGAAGAACAAAGAGTCCTTGGGGTTCAAATCCATACATCCCTCAAGGTCGCTGCGCAGGTTTATAGGGTAGTTAAGAACGCCTATGGGATGCTAGGCTTCATTAACCGGGGGATTGAGTTCAAGAGTATAGAGTAGATAGGTCATGTTGCAACTCTACAAATCTCTGGTGAGACCGCACTTAGAGTATTGTGTTTAATTCTGGTCACTTCGTTATAGGAAGGATGTGGAAGTTATGAAGAGGGTGCAGAGGAGATTTATCAGGATGTTGCCTGGTTTGGAGAACAAGTCATATGAAGCAAGGTTAGCAGAGCTGGGACTTTTCTCTTTGGAGCATAAAAGAATGAGAGGGGACTTGATAGAGGCCTACAAGATTATGAGAGGCATAGATAGGGTGGATAGTCAGTACCTGTTTCCCAGGGCACCAATTGCAAACACCAGAGGGCATATGTACAAAATTAATGGAGGGAAGTTTCGGGGAGACATCAAGAGTACTTTATTTTATACATAGGGTTGTGAGCGCCTGGAATGACTTGCCAGGGATGGTGGCGGAGGCTAAAACATTAGGGGTACTTATGAGCTTCTTGGACAGGCACATGGATGAAAGGAAAATGGAGGGTTATGGGGTAGTGTGGGTTTAGTACTTTTTCTTTTTTGGATTATATAGGTCGGCACAACATGGAGGGCTGAAGGGCCTGTACTGTGCTGTAGTGTTCTATGGTTCTATGGTAATGGTCAATATTCAACCCAAGTGAGCAAAGTGTGTTGCACAATGGACTAAGAGATCTAGCTGATTGGACAGTATGTAATCCAGTGGCTGGACTGTGAGTGACACAGGTGACTGGACACTTTGTGATATTTGCTTGTGGGAGATAATCACAATGATGTTTTCCAGTATTACCAGACACTGCTTCATTAAGATTGCCTGGTCATCCGTTTGTTCAACTACCACTTTCAATTGGGGCACGAATGCGCAAGCGTGTGGACGTCAGCCAGTGAGAACAGCGATGAGAGTTTAAAAGCGAGACGGCTTTACAGAGTGGGCAACGAAGTACCGGGCGATGGAAGACAGAATAGGAACGCTTTGGTTCACCGGGTCTTAAACAATGACGGGTTGAGGCGAGGTAGGCTGCCTGTGTAGAATTAGACAGGAAGCATGTGTGTGAGGCATGCTGGTCTTTGCTGGGTGTCAGTTCTGCGAAGTCCTGGAGACTCCCTGTTTCCCGGACGGCCACATCTGCGGCAGGTGCGTCGATCTGCAGCTCCGAGGGGACCGGGTTAGGGAACTAGAGATGCAGCTCGATGACCTTCGTCTAGTCAGGGAGAGTGAGGAGGTGATAGAAAGGAGCTATAGGCAGGTTGTTACACCGGGGCCTAGGGAGACTGACAAGTGGGTAACAGTCAGGAGAGGGAAGGGTAAGAGTTATAGGCTAGAGAGTACCTCAGCGGCTGTCACCCTTAACAATAAGTACTCCTGTTTGAGTACTGTTCGGGGGGCGACCGACGTTCTGGAAACAACAGTGGTTGCGCCTCCGGTACAGAGTCTGGCCCTGTGGCCTAAAAGGGCAGGGAAAGGAAGAGGATGGCAGCAGTGATAGTGGACTCTATATAGTTAGGAGTCAGACAGGCGATTCTGCGGACGCAGGAAAGAAACGCGGACGGTTGTTTGCTTCCCAGGTGCCTGGGTCCGGGATGTTTCTGATCGCGTCCACGATTCCTGAAGTGGGAAGGAGAACAGCCTGGGGTCGCGGTACATATTGGTACCGATTTCCCATCTTGTAGCTTATGGATTATGTCGCATTCCTAGCGGCTCTCTCTCTCTTTTAATATATTTTATATCCCACTAACAGATCCTTTTAAGTTTTGATGACTTATTACTTCTACTGAAGGAGTTGTTACTTCTACTGAAGGATTTACGAATTAATTACAATGGCCGAAAAAAGTCGTTTTGGTATTGAACTGAGAAGCGGCAAGATTTTTTCTGAAATGGAACAAACGGAACAAACCAATGTTACGTACCCCGTAACTGGGTGTCTAACCAGCAAAGATCCGTTGGAGTCTGGTGGTACTATATTCAAAGTGTTTACTAGTAAAATACACAAATCGATATCAATAATGCAAATATATAGATAATCACGTTAGCAATAATAAACCTAAAAGTGTGGGAATAATAATAATCAATAATAAACAAGCTCTACCGATGTCTAGGGGATAACGAATTGTCATATATAAGTATAAAGTTCAGTTCAGTTCATACGTGCTGAGATAGATGTTGGTTGTTGTTTTGTAATCGTTGGATAGAGAGAGAGAGAGAGAGAGAGAGAGAGAGAGAGAGAGAGAGAGAGAGAGAGAGAGAGAGAGAGAGAGAGAGAGAGAGAGAGAGAGAGAGAGAGCGAGCAGTAACAGCTACAGGCAGGCAAAGCTTCCTTTACGTTCTTGATCCGCCGTTCTGTTGTGGCCATTCAGGTATGACCCCTCTGTCCCTCAGCTAGACAGTTCTTCTGTGGTGAACTCGTCACTCTGGCATGAGTGGACACACACACAAGCCCCCACCGGTCCTGCTATCACACTGTGAGTTAAACTGACCGATCTCTTTTTTCGTTCTCCAATGTCCCACACCTTCCCGTGGGTTCCAACACTCAATCATTGCTCAGTAGTGTGTCTCCTGGTGTGTCTGAAGGGAGTCTCTCCAGACCTGACTTTTATCCCTACTCACGGGGTCTCAGTTGTCAATCAATTTTGAATTGGCTGTGTCCATCAAACCAGCCCACTCCGGCTGTCCACTGAGGAATTTTAATGAACAGAATGGTATAAGATAAATAACCCGGTGAATCAACAAGTCTCTCCCCCCCTGCTTTATCTCTTCCTTATCTCTAGCAGATGATCTGGCATGTCTTTGTTTCATCTCTCTCTCACTAGCAGCATAGCAACAGTAACGGTTTGTGATTCTCCCGCGGGGGGCATGGGCAACTCTGCACCCTTCTGCCCATCAGAGCTGTTCATCCTTCATAACACCAAGAAAACGGAGGAAGCTGTTACACGAGCAGAAATATTTTCTTCAATACAAGACATGAAATCGGAGTTCCGATCGCTTAATATTAAAATTGTTAAGCTGGCCAGTTCAAACGGGAAGCTTCAAAAAACTATTTCTACGATTCAAGATTCTTTGAAAAACTTGGACTCTCAACTTAAAACACTTCAACAGACTGCAACCCGAATCTAGAGTGAGCATGATCTATTCAAGCAAACTATTAAAGATCAAGGAAAGGAAATCAATGAACTATCTAAAACGAAGAAAAGTATGGTTGATCTAAATAGTAGAAGGCATCGGCGGAATCTGCGTATTCTGGGACTGCCTGAAAATACTGAAGCTGGCGATTTGTTAAAATTCTTTTCAGATATGTTGTACTTACTTTTCAAAGAGACTCTTGAAGCTAGCCCCTTAATCGACAGAGCTCACAGAATTCCATTTTCTCGCCGTTCAGCCGAATTACATCCTCGAGTAGTTGTACTATCTTTGCATTATTATACGACTAAAGAAGCTATTCTTCGAGAAGCCAGAAAGAAGCGGATGTTATTCTTTAATTCGTCACAGATTCGTATAGTCGAAGATTATCCTCCCGAGATTTTTGCCGAAAGAAAGAAATATCGAGAAGTTATGAGTGAAATGTATAAATTAGATTTAAATCCCTCCCTTCGCTTTCCATCAAAGCTGATAATTTTTCCTGAAAAAGCCCAGTCATTGAGAATCTACTCTCCTCAGGAGGGATGGGAGTATATTAAAAACCTTAAAACGAAGCCTACTGAATAAAATATTAAAGTTATTCGGATTACTCAATAGGCAAGTTTGAAGTATTTGCTGTTTGAGCTGTTTATGGAGCTTCTGAGTTAAGTACATTCTATACCTTTTTATTCTCTGGTATGGGACGCGGTTGATTTATTTTTTTTTACCTTATTAATAATTAGCACATATGCAGCAGTCTTGCAGGGAACTTTTATAGTGTTGCACTTTAATGGTCCATGTAGGACCTGTTGTGTATTAATCTTTCTATTTCCTTTATCTGTTTCAATACTTATAGTTTTAGGTCTATACTCATTTACTCATTTACTTTTCTTCTTCAAGAGAACGAATATTGTTTGCAATATTATTCGCTCGGATTTCTTCCTTTTTCTAAATATGTGTTTAAGGTACTTTAGCTGATTCTAAGATGGCCGTTGTTAATTATGCTTTTATTAATGTTAGACATAACATTATGTAGTTGAATTCTGTTAGTGTCTTTTATTATGGCTATTTGTGGGATTTTTGCTTTATTTTTACTATACGGAGCTGCAAGATGGAGAACAGGGTCAAGGGTTATTAGTCAGCATGGGACCAGCCTATTGGTTCTTTAGTTTCTATGTTTTGGGTGGGGGGAGAGGGGAGGGTTGTGATGGAGAGTAGTTTCTTTTCTTGATTCTTTTGATGGATTTCTCTTTCGTAAATGCGTCACTCCTTCTGGTTGTACCCGCACTTTTTGGTTTAATCTGTACTTGTGTAGCATTTCTTTTATATAATATTAAGTTCAATTTTAAACATGGATGTTAATAAAATCAATATAATATCTTGGAACTGGAACGGTGTTAATCACACCATTAAACGTAAAAAGATTTTTAAGAAATTAAAAACACAATGCAGATATTATTTTTGCGCAAGAAAATCATATACGGAAAAAGGATGTTGACAGTTATTTCCGCTTTTGGAAAGAACCTCTATTTCACTCGCTATCGGATAGTAAAATAAAAGGCGTTTCTATATTTTTTAGTCCCAAAATCACTTTTGTACACTTTAATACAACTACTGATTCGATTGGAAGATAATTGATTATTACTGGTTTATTATGTGAGCAAAAGGTAGCTCTGGTGTGTATACGCACCTAATGTAGATAATTCTGATTTTTAAAAAAAACGTTTTTCAGAGTTACCGAATCTCAATGAATATAAGCTGATCATGGGTCGTGATTTTAATTGTTGTTTAAGTCCGGCGATTGACAGGTCATCTACCAATCCGTCGCTTCCTAATAAAGCGGCAGCTTGTATTAACTCTTTTTTATTAGAATATGGCCATGTCGATATTTGGAGATATAAACACCCCAATGATAAAGATTTCTCTTTTTTATCACACGTCCATCACAAGTATTCTCGAATTGATTACTTCTTTTTAGATACACGTCTGTTAAACTCCGTTGTTGAATGTGCGTGTGACATCATTGCGCTCTCAGATCACTAGCCTTTAAAATTAACCCTTAAGCTTTCGGAAAGATTTTTGAAAATCTCACAGTGGAGAATGAACCCTGTACTGTTACAGGACCCAGCTTCGGTTAATTTTATTAAGGAGCAAATTTCTATATTTTTTGAATTTAATACAACTGAAGGAATGTCAAATCTGGTTATATGGGACACCTTGAAATCTTTTCTTAGGGGACAGATAATCTCATATTCAGCAGCCTTGAGAAAGAATACTAAAGCGGAATTGTCAGTGCTTATTAATAAAATTAATCAGATAGATAAAGTGTATTCAGTTAAACCTACTGAAGACCTATATAAAGAAAGGGTCGAACTTCAATCACAGTATGATTTGCTTCTGACATTTCCCATTGAACAGAACATTTTTAAATCTAAAAGCTTACTTTATATACATGGGGAAAAATCTGCTAAACTTTTAGCGGGTCAGTTAAAGGCTGGGATGCTCAGAAGACAGATTTTGAAAAATTACCGACCAGATAGAAAACAATCTTTAGATCCTTATGAAATTAATAAGATATTTATGGACCTTTATTCTAATCATTATAAATCTGAATTCGTTGGAAGTACTATTACAATGAATAGTTTTTGCAAATGTTAAACATACCTCAAATTTCGATTCAAGATGTTGATATGTTAGATGCACCTATTAGACAAGATAGGTTGCATCCTCTATGCAACTAGGTAAAGCTCCGGGACCTGATGGTTATACGGTAAAATTTTACAACACCTTTTATGAAGTGCTTATACCACATCTTCATCAAACGTTTACCGATTCTACATCCTCTGGGAACCTTCCTTAAAACTTTTTATGAGGCACTAATTTAATTGTTCCCAAAAAAAAGGAAAAGACCTACTGAATTGTTCATCCTATAGACCTATTTCTTTACTGAATGTTGATTTAAAAATTTTCTCTAAGATTCTAGCAAATAGGTTTGAGACTATGTTGCCTAATGTTATCTCAACCGATCAAACAGGATTTATAAAAAATAGGTACTCACATTTTAATGTTCGACGATTGTTAAATATCATTTATTCCCCCTCAGCCAAAGAATCGGAATGTATTGTATCTTTGGATACAGAGAAAGCCTTTAATAGTGTGGAGTGGCCTTATCTATTTCAGGTTTTGAAGAGGTTTAATATTGGTCCAGGATTTATTTCCTGGATTAAATTGATTTATCATTTCCCGGTAGCTGAGATTCTAACTAATAATCAAATGTCTCCTTATTTTAGATTATATAGAGGTACCCGTCAGGGTTGCCCCCTTAGTCCTTTATTATTTAATTTGGCTTTAGAGACACTTGCTTTTGCTCTCAGGGATTCTAATTCTGTGCAGGGTATTAGGAGAGGGGATAAATGACATAAGGTTTCATTATACACGGATGATTTATTAGTTTAAAATTAAAATCCTAGGAAATCTATTCCTTTTATGTTATCTATATTTATGGAATTTGATACTTTTTTCTGGATATAAACTTAATTCACATAGAGGTTATTTATTTCCTATTAATAATTATTCTGATTATTATGATCTGATACCTTTTAATATTGCCAAAAGCCATTTTAATTACCTTGGTATCAAAATTACTAAAAAATTTTAAAGACCCACATAGGTATAATTTCTTTCCTTTAGTTGAATATACTCAACAGGCGCTTTCAAAATGGTCACCTATGTCGATGTCATTGATAAGTCAAATGAATGCTATAAAAATGGTTATTGTACCGAAATTTATATATATATATATATATATATATATATATATATATATATATTTCAAGCAGTTCCCGCTTTTGTTCCAAAAAAATTTTTTGCTAAGAAAGATTCTTTGATTTTGTCTTATGTTTGGAATAATAAAAGCTCTAGAGTGAATAAACTTTTATTGCAAAAATCAAAAAAAGATGGAGGACGGCTTTACCAAACTTTAGATTTTATTATTGGGAAATTAATATTTGTTATATTACTTTTTGTATTTATGATATGGACGACCAAGATCGCCCTTCACGATTACAGCTGGAGGAAAATTCAGCAATGGGGTTTTCGTTAGCTTCTTTATTAGGAGCCTCTCTTCCGTTTTCGCTCTCCAGAATTGGTAGACAAGCTTTCAACCCTATTGTCAAACATACTTTAAAAATTAGGTTTCAATTTCGTAGATTTTTTCAATTAAATGATTTTCTACTTTCTAGTAATATTTATTTTAATTTCTTTTTACAACCATCAACTTCGGATAAGGCTTTTTTAAAATAGAAAATTAAGGGAATAAGAACTTTTTTAGATTAGTTTTTACAAGATTGTTTAATGTCTTTTTCACAGTTAATGGATAAATATGATATCCCCAATACACATTTTTTTTTCAGATGTTTACAGGTTAGGAATTTTTACGTGATTTTCTAATGAATTACCTCTCGGCCTGCTCTTTAAATTTGGCTTATGCTATTTTTCAGTTTAAACCTTTTCACAAACGATTAATAGCTATCATTTATAAACAGTTAATGAATGCTCGTATGTCGCCTAATGATAGGGTTCAATGTACCTGGGAAGTAGAACCTCAACATTCACTTTCAGATAATCAATCAAGTAAAATTTATTATTTAGTCAATAATTCATCTATCTGCGCACGCCATATCTTAATTCAGTTTAAGATAATACATAGGGCCGATATGTCCAAAGATAAATTGGCGCATATTTTTCCTAATATAAACCCTATTTGTGACAGATGTAACGCAGAAGTGGCGACTCTAACTCATATGTTTTTGTCATGTGTAAGTTTAAACAATTTTTGGAGGGATGTGTTTGGAATATTATCTAAAATTATAGATGTGGATGTGAAACCTAATCCACTTACAGCAATTTTTGGGATTACTCCAGAGGAAGCAAGCAAAGTGTCTGCTTCCGCCCAACATGTGATAGCTTTTTCACCTTTACTGGCTCGGAGAGCTATTTTGCAACACTGGAAAGAATCTAACAACCCGACTGTTTTTTATTGGCTCTCCTCCATTATGTCATGTCTAAGCTTGGAGAAAATTAGAGGCCAGACATTTGATATATCCTTTAATTTTGAACAAGTCTGGAGACCTTTTATTCAATATTTTCACATGATTTAATTTATTATTATTATATATTTTTAAAATTTTCTTTGGGGAAATTCCTTATCCATGAAGGTTCGGAGATGACTGGAAGGGTATTTCTTCTCTTTCTCATTTTAAAATTTTATCCTCAATTGGACTGCCCAATCTTTCTTTTTCTTTCTTTTTATTCCTTTCTCTTTTTTTTGTTTCAGGTTAGTTAGTGTTTTTTTATCAATATAATTTCCAATTTTTTTTATGATTGCTATGAGGAGTTGTAGTGTTTATGACCATTATATATAAAAAAACAGAATAATATTTTATCTATTTAATTTTGAAATTATATACTTTCTATTTTTATTATTGTTGTTTATTTGTCTTTTATATTATCTGTTTGTTAAATCTCCTCTGATTTGTATATTCTTTATTTGAAAATCAATAAAAATATTGAGAAATGAAATGTACATATTGGTACCAACGACATAGGTAGGAGAAGGGAGGAGGAAACAGATTACAGGGAGTTAGGAAGGAAGTTGAGAAGCAGAACCTCAAAGGTAGTAATCTCGGGATTACTGCCCGTGCCTCGCAACAGTGAGAATAGGAATAGAGAGAAGTGAACGATAAATGTGTAGCTGAGGGATTGGAGCAGGGTGCAGAGATTCAGTTTTCTGTATCATTGTTACCTCTTTTGGGGCAGGCGTGACCTATACAAAAAAAAAAAACGGGTTGCACTTGAATGCTGAGGGACCAATATCCTGGCGGGGAGGTTTGCTAAAACTACTGGAGAGAATTTAAACTAGAATGGCTGGGGGTGGGAACCAAACTGAAGAGACTAGGGAAGAGGCGGCTGGCTCAATATCCTGGCGGGGAGGTTTGCTAAAGCTTCTGGGGAGAGTTTAAACTGAACTGGCTGGGGATGGGAATCGAACTGAAAAGACGGAGGAAGAGGCTGTTGGTTCACAAATAGAGAAACTTCTAGGCAGTGCTAAAATCAGGTGACAGAGAAGGGACGTGCTCAGACTGATGATTTGAGATGTGTCTATTTTAATGCAAGGAGTATTATGCACAAAGCGGATGAGCTCAGAGCGTGGATCAGTACATGGTAATATAAAGTGCATCCATTACAGAGACTTCGATGGCTCAGGAGCAAGAATAGTTACTTCGAGTGCCAGGCTTCAGAAGTTTCAGAAAGGAATAGGGAGGGAGGCAAAAAAAGGTGAGGGCCAGGCACTGTTGATCAAAAATAGTGTCACGGCTGGGGAAAAGGGGTATGTCATGGAGGGATTGTCCACAGAGTCTTTTTTGTAGAGGTTAGGAACAGGAAGTGGCCAATAACTCTACTAGGTGTTTTTAACAGACCACCTAATCGAGACAGGGACATCGAGGAGCAGATAGGGAGACAGATTCTGGAAAGGAGTAATAATAACGGGGTTCTTGTGGTGGGAGATTATAATTTACCAAATATTGATTGGCATCTCCCTAGAGTGAGGGGTTTAGATGGAGTGGAGTTTCTTAGGTATGTTCAGGAAGGTTTATTGACACAATATGTAAATAGGCCTACTAGAGGAGAGACTGTAAGTGACCTAGTATTGGGAAATGTACCTGGTCAGGTGCCAGGTCTTTCAGTGGTAGAGCATTTTGGAGATAATGGTCACAATAATATCTCCTTTACCATAGCATTATAGAGGGATAGGAACAGACAAGTTAGGAAAGGATTTAATTGGAGTAAGGGGAAATATGAGGATATCAGGCAGGAACTTGGAAGCATAAATTGGAACAGATGTTCTCAGGGAAATGTACGGCAGAAATGTGGCAAATGTTCAGGGGATATTTGCATGGAGTTTCGCATAGGTACTTTCCAATGAGACATGGAAAGGATGCTAAGGTGCAGGATCCATGTTGTAAATCTAATCAAGAAGAAAAAAATCTAAGTAATGATGGGAATCTAAAAGATTATAAGGCTACCAGGAAGGAGCTTAAGAATGAAATTAGGAGAACCAGAAGGGGATATGAGAAGGCCTTAGCGGATAGGATTAAGGAAAAGCCCAAGGCACTCTACAAGTATTTGAGGAGCAAGAGGATAAGACGTGAGAGAACAGGACCAATCAAGTGTGACCGTGGGAAAGTGTTTATGGAACCGGAAGAGTTAGCAGAGATACTTAATGAATACTTTGCTTCAGTGTTCACTACGAAAAAGAATATTAGTGACGTGCAGCGATTCCCGAGGATTAGAGGGTTGCGGATAGTGTTCCCTTAATCAAGAAAGGAAGTAGAGATAGCCCAGGAATTATAGACCAGTGAGTCCTACATCAGAGGTTGGCAAGATGCTGGAAGAGATCCTGAGAAGCAGGATTTATGAAAATGTTGAGACTTATAATATGATTATAAATACAGCATGGCTTTGTCAAAATCATGTCGTGCCTTAAGAACATGATATAATTTTTTGAGGATGTGATTATACACGTTGATGAAGGTAGAGCAGTAGATATAGTGTATAGGCGTTCCAGCAAGACCTTTGATAAGGTAGCCCATGCAAGGCTTATTCAGAAAGTAAGGAGGCATGGTAACCAAATGGATATTCCTTTGTGAATCCAGAATTGGCTTGCCCACAGAAGGCAACGTGTGGTTGTAGATGGTTCATATTCTGCATGTAGTCCGTTGACCCGTGGTGTGAATCAGGGATCTGTTCTGGGACCCTTACTCTTCGTGATTTTGATAAATGACCTGGCTGAGGAAGTGGAGGGATGGGTTAGTAAATTTGCTGATGATACAAAGGTTGGAGGTGTTGTGGATAGTGTGGAGGGCTGTCAGAGGTTACAGCGGGACATTGATAGGTTGCAAAACTGGGCTGAGAATTGGCAGATGGAGTTCAACCCGGATAAGTGTGAGGTGGTTCATTTCTGTAGTTCAAATAGGATGGCAGAATATAGTATTAATGGTAAGACTCTTGGCAGTCTGGAGGATCAGAGGGATCTTCGAGTCCGAGTCCATTGGACACTCAAATCTGCTGCACGTATTGACTCTGTGGTTAAGAAGGCATACGGTGCATTGGCTGTAATTAATTGTAGGATAAATTATAAGAGCCGAGAGATAATGTTGCAGCTATATAGGACACTGGTCAGACCCCACTTGGAGGACTGTGCTCATTTCTGTTCTCCCCACTACAGGAAGGATGTGGAAACCATAGAAAGGGTGAAGAGGAGATTTACAAGGATGTTTCCTGGATTGGGGAGCATGCCCTGTGTGAATAGGTTGACTGAATTCGGCCTTTTCTCCTTGGAGTGAAGGAGGATGAGAGGATAGAGGTGTATAAGATGAAGCATTGATCGTGTGGATAGTCAGAAGCTTTTTCCCAGGGACGAAATGGCCAACAGGAGGGGGCACAGTTTTACGCTGCTGGGAAGTAGCTAGAGAGGAGATGTCAGGGGTAAGTTTTTTTTTACGCGGAGAGAGGTAAGTACGTGGAATAGGATGACAGCGACATTGGGGGAGGCGGATACAATAGGGTCGTTTAAGAGATTTCTGGATAGGTATGTGGAGCCTAGAAAAATAGCGTGCTATGGGTAACGCTCGGTAAATTCTAAGGTAAGGACATATGCGGCACAGCGTTGTGGTCTGGTATTGTGATATAGGCTTTCAATGTTTCTACCGCGTAGTCATTGTCTATCCTGCTCTTTTTTCGGGGAGTTGATGTGTCCAGTCACCGGCTTATCGGGATGGTCACCTGGCAGGAGGTGTGGTTCACATTCACCAGCACAGCCCCACTCCAAATCTGGTCAGCCAGAGTCTCGGCTCCACTGCAGACACCCATTGTAAATCCTTGTTCTGTTTGGCTCATTGAACACGGAATTGACAAGTGCACGACAAGGAGCGAGTAAGTGATATACGAGGGTGATGTGGTCGCAGAATGCGGTTCCTTGTTTGAGGTTGGTCAGTTGGTGTGCCTGTGATGCATGTGTTGTAGTGGGGCAAACGTTTCCGCATTACAAGAAATATTCTACCTGCTCTTAGGGTTTTCAGGATGGGTTGTAGAGCATATGGAGTCATACGGCTGAAGAGTGTACTTCTGGAATGTGAATAAAGGGACATGTAGCCGCCCGGATGCAGAGATTATCGTTATGAAGTGAGCATCATTGACAATCCCAGCATTTATTGCCCATCCAAAATTGAACTGGGTGCGTGAGTGGAGAGGGAGGGTATAGTTTTTGGCAAATATGTTCCTTTTGGTAACATAACTCCCAGTTCATTGTTGAGTAGGGTTTAAGGCCAGTGTTGGATGTTGGGAGATAATCTGCGTTTGTAGCTGAGCGCTGGAGTTTCGATACATGAATGGCTTGCTGCGTGTGGTGAGAGCGTTGGAGACGTGGTAATTTGGTTTAGTATCTGCTTTCTTCTTTTTCATATTCACAGTCGCAGAGTCTACAATCTCCGCCCTCCTGGCACAGTGGAACGAATGTGGACTGTACGAACTGACGAAGTACTACAGGAACAGGCTGGAACAAGCGATAGAAGAAGGGGTGAAAACACTCAGATGTATGTCGTCAAAGGAGGGACATTTCCATGCAGAAGAACATGAGGTGAGTGTATTTAGATAATTATCGCAGAACAGTTTATATCAGGGGGGATAGTGATCAAAAGTAATCTCCTACAGGTTCTGGGTTCGACATGGCAAAATGTTCGATCTCCGAATTGCCCAGAGCAGACCAGGTCTCAGCCATGAAGCTCATTGAGGTGGGGAGCTGCTGAACTTCTTCTCAAACCTGCTGTATTTGCCAGCGTGGCACTAAAACAGTTTCTGCATATCCGAACTGTTAAACAGGCAGTCTATTTCAAACTAACTATGCATCTTATCAGGGCAATCAGTATAGTTCAGTTGACCCGCTGGCTTCATTGCAGCCACTGAGGGATGGAACTCCAGCAGCGATACCAGCTCTGGTCTCCATCTGAGTTCGCAAATAACTCATCGGGTGACATTTCTTATAGACATAGATAAGTAGAGCACCTCAACAACCTATCCTACCACTACTATCCGTGCACCTGTACAACATCATCGATTGTCTCCCCAACCCCTACCATCCATGTACCCGTATAGCACCATCGACACACTTCCCTACTTTTATCCATATACCTATACTGCAGCATCGACAGATTCCCTACATCAGCTATCAGTGTATCTGCACAGCACCATATAAAATCTTCCCTACAGCCATCCATGTACCTCTACAGCACCATCGATAGCCTTCTCGTCACCGATCCGTGTACCTGTACAGCGTCAGAGACCCCTCCCGAAAACATCCATCGTGTACATGTACAGCACCCTGAACAACCTTCCCTAAACCCATCCGTATACCTGTACCGCTCCATCAACAGCCTTCCATACATTTACCATCCTTGTACCTGTAAAGCACCATAGATACCCTTCGGTACAACAACCAGCCGTGTAACTGGACAGCGCCATCGACAGCTTTCCCTACCTCTGCAATCCGTCCATGTACAGCAGCAATTACAGCCTACCCTACCCCAATCCGTGTAACTGTACAGTACAGTCAACAGCCTTCCCGACGCCCATTCGTGTACATGTACATCACCATCAACAGCCTTCCGTACACCCATTCGTGTACCTTTACAGCGCCATTGACAGACTATTCTAGAGTCAATGGTGCATCTGTATAGCACCAACGACAGTCTCCCCTATACCTGCCAATTCTGTAGCTGTTCAGCACCATCGATAGCCTTCCTTACACCCATCCATGCAACTGTACACCACCACTGACAGCTTTCGCGAACTCTACAATCCGTGAAACTGTACAGCGCCATCGACAGCCTTCCCTTCCCCCATTCGTATACGTGTACAGCACCAACGACAGACTATCCAACACCTACCATCCGTGTACGTGTACAGCACCATCTACAGCTTTCCTACAATCACCATTCCAATACCAGTAAAGCAAAATCAACAGCCTTCCCTACACCTGCAATCCTTGTACCTGTACAGCACCATCGACAGCCCTCCCTACACCCTTCCCTGTATCTGCAGAGCACCATCCACATCCTTCACTACACCCATCCGTGTTCTTTACAAACAATCGACAACCTTCACTACACCTACGATCCGTGTACCAGTGCAGCATCATCAACAGCCTCCCCACACCTGTTCGTGTAACCGTACAGCATTATCGACAGCCTTCCCAATCACTACATTCCATGTACGTATACCGTCTACAACCTTCCCTACCACTGCCATCCGTATACTTGTACATCGCCATCGACAGCCTTCCCTACACTTACCTCTACAGTACCAACTAAAGTACCAGGGCCTTTCCTACACTTGCCGTCCGTGTATCAATACAACACTTTCGACTGCCTTCCCTACACACCTACCATTCTTGTACCAGTACAGGACCATCGACAGCCTTCCCTTCACCCATCTCTGTAACTGCACAGGACCACTGACAGGCTTCCCTACACCTATCCGTGTACCTATACAGTTCCATCGACAGTATTACCTATCTCTACTACCCTTGTACCTATACAGCACCATCGACAGTCGTCTCTACGCTACAATCCGTGTATGAGTACAGCACAAACGACAGCGTTCCCAACCCCCATCCGTAGCTACTATAAACGTTGAGATCAAACTTGTTTGCACCACTTGTTCTGGCAACTTATTTACACTCTCTCGCCCCACTGAGTAAATAAGTTTCCACTCCTGGTCCCCTTGAACATCTTACATTCTCCACTTAAACCATGATATTTAGTTTTAGTGCCACTGAAACTCAATGCAAAAAGCTTGCATGCATTTCATTTATCTGTGCCTTATGTTGTCATCGGCCTGTCTCGAGGGGCAACGGTGAGTGCAGAATGGGCCTATACATTAGTGTCGCTGCGAACAGCGGCACTGGAGTGACCTCTCCCGGGTACAAGCCAGGGCGGAAGGTGTAGAGTTCCGGTCGTCAAGATCCCACTCTTGGCCTCATCGCTGTGGACAACGGAAAGCGATGCAATTCGTTTGGCACCAACTTGGCCACAGGAAGACGCTGGAAGGATGTTCAGTTATGTCCAGCTGCCTTTGGGGCGCCACTCCCATTTTTCTGCCTGTGTTTATTCCCATACACTCCGTTACTCATGAGGCTGCCTATAAATCTGTGGGGTTACTTACCTATAGCTGGGGATCTTTCATTCTTGTTTTTGTTTTCTCTGTAGATATGTGACCAGAACTGCACACAGTCCTCAGCGTTAGGCCTCCCCAACGCCATATACAACTTAAACATCCTATTTCCTGTAATCAATACTTTGATTTATGAAGGCCAATGTACCAAAAGCTTTCTTAACAACTCTATCTAACTACGATGCCACTTTCAGCTAATTATAGACCTGTACTCTCAGATACCTTTCTTGTACTACACTCCTCTGTGCCCTGTGCCCTACCGTTCACTGTGTAAGATCTACCTACTACTAAATTGCAGCTCCTCGCACTTATCTGTATTAAGTTCTATCTGTCATTTTTCCAGCTGGTCCAGATCTCACCGAATGCTCTGATGCAGTTAACCATGTGATCATCCAGACTTTTGATAGAAATGACTAACATCTACGTGTCCAGCACCAACCACTGAGACACTCCACTAGTTATAGGCCTCCAGTCAGCGAGGTAAACATGTACTCCTACTCTCTGGCTTCTCCCAGAAAGCCAGTCTAATCCAATTTACTACCTCATGTTGAATGCCAAACAACTGATCATTTTTGTTCAACCTCCCATGCGGGCTCTTACCAAATGCCTTGATAAAGTCCATATAGAGAACATCCTTGCCTTCATCAACTTTCCTGGTACCTTCCACCAATAACTAAGCTTGATTGGACACGACCTACCACGATTGAAGCCATGCTGACTATCCTTCGTCACTCCACTTGCAGCCAAATACTTATATATTGAGTCCCTTAGAATAACTCCCCCACTACTGATGGCAGGCACTCTGGCCTATAATTTTCTGTTCTATTTCTCGAGCCGTTCTTGAATAGATGAACAACACTGGCTATCCTTCAACAATCTGGTACCTAACCTATCGTTAAAGATGATTTAAATGGGTCTCAAGCATTTCCTGCCCTTGCCTCCCGCAGAGTCAGAGGGACCACCTTGTCAGGCGTAGGGACAGGGGACGTAGGGACCTTGGCAGGCAATGGAGTAATCCACACTAATTTGCCCTCAAACAGCAAACTCCTCCTCATGATCTGTATGGAGTTCATGATGTTTTGTCTTAGGTGTATAGACTTTGTGTCCGTCTCCTGAGTGAACACAGATGAAAAAATGCATTTAAAATCTACCCCATCTCCTTTGGCTCCATGCACCAATTACCAATCTGATCTTGCAGAGGACCAGTTCTGTATTTGTTCAATTTTGTCCAGTGCAATCCTTTTGATCTTAACATATCGGTAGAATCCCTTTGGATTTTCCAACACCTTGTCTGCTAATGCAAGCTCATGACTCCTTTTAAGCCCCCTGATTTCTTTCTTTAGTATTTTTTTTGCATTTCTATGCTCCATAATCGCCGCATTTTTCTAACCAGCCTACACCTGCAATGTTATCAACCAGGTCCTCAATATCGCTTGAAAACCAAGATTCCAAAACTTATTATATTTACATTATATTCTGGTAGGCATATATAAGCTTTATACTATCAAAGCTCCACTTCTGACATCTCCCACTTATCAAGTACACATTTGCAGAAACCAGCCTGTCTTAATCGGCACTTGTGAGATCATTTCTGATACCATCAAAATTCGCCTTCATCTAATTTAGAATAATTTAGTATCGCAACCCACGGACCAGGCCTATCTTTTTGCATATTTACTGTGAAACTAATGGCAGAGTGGTCACTAGATGCAAAGTGTTCCATACACAAACTTCTGGCACCTGCCCTGTCTCTTTCACTAATAGCGGATCAAGTAACACACATTCTTTCATTGGGATTTCTGTGAACTAATTAAGAAAACTTTCTTGAACGCATTTGACAAATTCTACCCATCTAATCCTTTTAGACTATGGAAGACCCAGTCAATAAGTGGAAATGCTAAAGTCTCATAATTGATCCATTCCTTGAGTTCATCCTCCTTTCCTTCCATACGTATTGCATTGAGATATACGCTCCTCAAGACAATGTTCACCCAATGCTCAACCTTTTCATGCCTAACTTTGTCTGATTTTTTTTTTACGACATATGTCTCCACAATCTTCCCACTATCTGGCCCGGCACTATGGTTCCCATCACTCTGCAACTCCAGATTGAACAAACTCTACCCTCCAACACCCCACTCCCCACCCCTCTCAAATGTATATCACGAGCAAAGCTTCCCATTACGATATTTCCTAACCAGCCAGTAGTGGAATTAGAAAATTAAGTGCATGGCACAAGCGATTGACTCTGTTCTCGTTGGGATTGATTGGCGCTAGATGTAATTAATCAGGCAAGTGGAGCGATTTGTAAACATGTATGTTCATCTACAAATTCATCATCTGAAGACTTCAATTTTACTGGCATGGAACTTAAACCTTTCAATCCCTTTCACAACTGTAACTCCTCAGACCCGGTAATAGTGAAACTGAGGATTATTTCCCAGTGCAGTGGACCATCAGGAAATTATGCTGAAATATTCCACAATTATCTCCACTATTCCTGTTAGGGGAAATCATTCCATTTCCCTATTGGTGCCCTTTCTTGGAGATCTCTGGTTCTAGTCCCAGAACATCACTAGCTATTTCTCAGAGCAAAGTCCGAGGCCTGTCTGTCTTCAGTTGCATCCTGTTCCTTCATTCCATCATGACGTCTTAGGTGTATGTTGGTTGAGGATAGATATAAATATACCCAGTGACATGGTCTCTACAACCATCTGTGCCAACAAAGTCTACAGATGCGCTTCCAACTGGAAAATAATAAGGTGGAGAAGAGAAGATGGCGGTGCGACGTCAGCGCGCAGCGGCCACTCCAGGATGAATATCTGTTATCTGTCAAGTAGGATGCCGTGTACAATCCTGATTTGATGGGGACGGACGGAGGAACATCTGGTGAAACTTCTGACATGCCTATTTCGCTGCCGCTGCTACTGTGTGATCGAAAAATCTCCGGAGAGGAAGGCCCCGAATCCTCGGCTTTGCCTGTTGCTTGGCGGACGGGGCCGGGGTCGAAGTGCTCGGCAGAGATGGTGCTCGGTGCTCGGTGTCGGAGGGCTGGTCAAAGGCTCGAAGTTTTCGGACGGACTCGGAGTTGGCTGTGGTTGGATGCTTCCAGAGGCTGCATCAGGAAGTTTTGCGGCGCTGGAGGTTCATGGCAGGAAGAGCTTTTCTTCCTTCGACCGTCTGCGTGAGATGATGGGCTGTCGGGAACTTTGAGACTTTTTTTTACCGTGTCCATGGTCTGCCCGTATGAAATTACGGTATTGCTTTCCACTGTTGCAACTATATTGTGGCGACCCACTTTCTGCGCAGGCGAATGGGCTAACAAATAGCCACGCGCGGGGAGAGACTTTGGTAATGCACCTCTGACGTCATTTCCGGCCGGAGAGGGCGGGCGCTGGGGATTAAATGCCAGCGCCGCGAAGTTTGAATAAACTAGTCTCGAAACGACTTACGACTGCGTGTCGTTATTTCAGCGCTGTATTGCTACATTGGTGACCCCGACGGTCCATACGGGATTTGGACCAAAGATGACCGACTCTTCATCTGTTCACGCAGTTTCGCTAAAACTGCCGACTTTCTGGACGCTGCGACCACGCGTGTAGTTTAGCCAAGCAGAAGCACAGTTCCAGATTCGGCAGATATCCTCTGATTCCACGCGTTACTATCACGTGGTGAGCACCCTTGACCAGGAGACGGCCGCCCAGGTTGTGGATTTCATGCAGTCGCCCCCGGAAGAAGGCAAATATGAAGCATTCAAAGCACTGCTCATTGGGACCTTTGGCCTCTCCCGGTGTGAGTGGGGTGCCCACCTGCTGCAGGATGGTTTGGGAGACAGACTGCCGTCAGCATTGATGAACGAGATGCTGTCCCTGGCTGACGGACACAAGCCCTGCCTCATGTTCGAGCAAGCGTTCCTAGAGTCACTGCCTGAGGACATACATCTGCTGCTGGCCGACACAGATTTCAGTGACCCCGGGAAGGTGGCGGCACGGGCAGACGTGCTGTGGAAAGCCAAGAGGGAGAGTGTGGCGTCCATCAGTCAGATTACCAGGCCACGCGCCCAACAGCAGACCAGACCAGGGCCCGCAGGGGGGCGCACACAACACAGAGGCAGGAGTGAGGAGGCCAGTGAACAGTGGTGTTTCTACCACCAGTGGTGGGGCACAGAAGCCCGCCGTTGTCTCCCGCCCTGCAAGGGCCAGGACCTGGGCCAGCTGCCACTAATGGCTATGGCGGCTGGCCACCAGGACAGCCTCTTGTACGTCTGGGACAAATAGTCGGGTCGCCGCTTCTTGGTCGACACCGGAGCGGAAATCAGCGTCTTGCCCCCGACGGGGTATGACACCCGCAACAGGAAGCCAGGGCCCACCCTGAGGACCGCAAACGGCAGCACGATACGGACCTACGGCACCCGCACAGTGCAGCTGTAGTTCAACGCCAGCCGGTTCATGTGGGACTTCACAGGTCGCGGTGGCCCAACCACTCCTGGGGGCGGGCAACTTGCGAGCTCACAGCCTGCTGGTCGACTTGCAAGGGAAAAGACTGGTACATGCCGAGACTTTCCAGACATTCTCCCTGAGTGAAGCCAAGTTGCCGGCCCCACACCTGGAGTCCATCACTGTCCGACAATGACTTCACCAGAGTCTTGGCACATTTCCCATCGGTTCTGGCACGGCAGTTCATGGCAGCCATGCCCAGACACGGGGTACAGCACAACATCCCGACCCAGGGACCACCCCTCCAAGCCCGCGCACGAAGGCTCCCCCCGGAAAAGCTACGACAGGCGAAGGAGGAGTTCAAGAGGATGGAGGAATTGGGGATCGTACGGAGGTCCGACAGCCCATGGGCCTCCCCCCTGCACATGGTGCCCAAAGCAGCCGGCTACAACTCCAGACCACTACCCCGTGCCGCACATACAGGACTTTGCAACAAACCTGCACGGAGCAAGAATCTTTTCCAAAGTAAACCTCGACCAGGGATACCATCAAATCCCGGTGCACCCTGAAGACATCCCCAAAACAGCACTCATCACCCCGTTCGTTTTCCTCCGAATGCCGCACAGACGTACCAGCGTCTAATGGATGCAGTGGAACGTGACCTGGACTTTGCGTTCATCTATTCGGACGACATCCTCATAGCCAGCAGTAGTCGTCAGGAGCATCTGTCCCACCTCCGCCAGCTCTACTCCCGCCTGAGTGATTTCGGCCTCACGATCAACCCGGCCAAATGCCAGTTCGGTCTCGATACCATCGACTTCCTGGGCCACAGGATTACCAAAGACGGGGCAACACCTCTGCCCGCCAAGGTAAACGCGATCCGCCACTTTGCCCGGCCCAACACGGTCAAAGGCCTGCAGGAGTTCATTAGTATGGTGATCTTCAAGGTGATCAACAACAACGGGTCCACGTACGTTCTGGACATTGGGGGTAAAGAGGAGGTTTTCACGGTGGACCGACTCAAACCAACCCATGTGGTCTTGGCGCAGCCGGTCGAGGTTCAGGCACCGCGGCGCAGAAGCAGACCTCCCAAACAGAGGCTGATCCAGATTGTGGACATTGGGCGGTGTATCGCCGGTTCTGGTGGAGGGAGTATGTGGCGACCCACTTTCTGCGCAGGCGAACCGGCTCACAAATAGCCAGTGCTTTGGTAATGCACCTCCGACGTCATTTCCGCCCGGAGAGGGCGGGCGCTAGGGATTAAATGCCAGCGCCGCGAAGTTTGAATAAACTAGTCTTGAAACGATTTACCGACTGCTGTTGTTGTCTCTAGCTCTGTATGTAGTACATCGCTACAATATGTTATAATTATGTGTTTTTTCTAAGTTAGTCTTGGTCTGTCTTGTGTTTCTGTGATATCATACTGGAGGAACATTGTATCATTTCTTAACGAATAGATTTCTAAATGACAATAAACGAGGACTCAGTGTCCTCATAATCTAATCTAATCTCATCTAAAAGACTTTCTTCCTCATCTCCTTTCTAAATGGAGGTCTCTCTATCCTGTGGCTGTGTTCTCTGGTTTTAGACTCCCCAAATATGGAAAACATCATAACTACATCCCTTCAATATTTCATAGGTTTCAATGATGCTCCCCGTAATCCTTCTGAACACCAGGGAGTACAGGCGCGGAATCGCCCAAGGGTCCTCATACGTTAACACTTTCATTCCAGGAATTTTTCTTGTGATTCTTCACTGGAACCTCTCTAATGCCTCTCAACCTCATTCTCTGGCAAAATAAATTATTTCTCATCTCCGTTCTAAAACAACGACCCTGTATACTGAGGCTGTCTCCTCTCGTCCTATACTCTTACACCATAGGAAACATTCTCTCGACGTCCTATCTATTAAAGTCTTTCGTTATTCGGTGATTTCAATGAGGTCTACCCTCGTCCTTCTCATTTCTGGTAAAGACACGCCTAGAGCTTTCAAACGCCCTTCATATAGCAAGTCATTCAATCCTGTAGTCTTTTTCGTGAACCTGTTGAACCCTCTCCAGTTTCAGCACATACTTTCCGAGATAAAAGGATCAAACATGCTCACAATACACCAAGTGGCGTCTCACTAATGCTTTATAAATGTTTTTGCTCTATATCATTGCTTTTATATTCTAGACCTCTTGCAGTGAATGCCATCATTGTTTTTGTCTGCCTCACCACAGACTCAACCTGCAAATTAACGTTTAAGGAATCCTGCAGACGGACTCCCAAGACCCTTTGCACCTCAGTTTTTCTTTTATTTTCTCTCTGTCTAGAAAATTGTCAACGCTTTATTTTCTTCTACCAAAGTATATGAACATACCCCAACACTGTATACCTTCTGCCATTTATTTGCCCGTTCTCCTAATCTGTCTAAATTCTTCTGTAGCCTCTACTTCCACAAAACTACATGCCCTTCCACCTATCTTCATATCGTCTGAAAACTTTGCAACACAGCCATCAATTCCATCATCCAAATCAATGCTATATCAACTGGTCAACTTCCCCCAGCCAGTAAAAGCTTATTTTATTCCCACTCTCTGTCCCTGCCAATCGACCACTGCCTTGTCCACGCCATAATCTTTCATATAGTACTATGGGCTCATAGCTTGCTAAGCAGCCTCATGTGCGGCACATTGTTAAAGGCCAACTGAAAATATCAGTGAAATGCAACCATCCAAAGATGCATGCATGCAGTTTACAGCCCAAACTATTGAAACCTTCAGTCGACCACAATAGAGCTTTGCCTTTGTCAAGTGAACATTGTAGTGCACCAGCTAAGGCGCCTCTTTGCTGGTAACTATAAAACAGGCAACCCCGCGGCATGAGGCCATCAGTCCAGTCCACAGCACCGCTTGTATTCTGCCGAGCCAAACACTGGGAGAGAGCACTGACTCCATCCTGGAGGCTGTGTCACACCACTACCGGGGGTGTGAACTGGTTTCGACTTCTCATTCCTGGCTTAAGCTCATATCCTCACTACGACTGCTACCACGCAGCTCCCACGCCATCCTCCCCTGTTCTCAGACCAATGAATTGGTGAATCAAACTTGCCACTGGCTATTAGACTGTAAACCTCCTTTGGACTCAGGAAGTAGCACATTGAGTAGCTCCTTCATGTTCTCCACCCGCGAAAAATTTGCTGATGGTGTTGCCCAGCATTACGTTAGGTTCCTAATGCATAGAAGGATCTTACGATCATTAGGAATAACGTAGCACCTTTTACTGACCCCGTAGAAGCCGCTGCGACCGAACTCGCCCACAACTTACCGAATGCCTGTTACACTGAATGTGGCCTGTTCCAATTATCTACACTGCAGCCTCTGAAAATTCAGTCATGTTCCCATCTATGTGAGACTTGATCCCACACTCCATCTTTTTAACTCCCGCTCTACCCTCCCTTTGCCTTGTTGTCACTCTGCAATTTACTCCGCATTGTTTCCGCATCATTCTGCCATTTCCAACGCCATCGGATATGTGTCTTGGAGCACTGTTCATTGGATGAAAAAAAATAACATACACAGAAATTCTGCCTGCACTAACAATCTAACCCCATTGCCAAATATGTGGTGAGGGATTTTATATCAGCAGTAGTTATGCCAAAAGAAAATATCTAACAGGTCAAATGCAAATTCCTGAATTCTTCACTGTTTCTGATTAAAGCAATGGGTTGATGCGGCAACTTGACGGCCATGTCTGTTTGCTTGCTGTCACCTTCAGTAAAATGTCCTTTTAATTAATGTGTCACGTGATGCTGGCTTGACTTAGCTGAAACCCTGAAGGATGAAATGATGAAGTTGTGAGAAACTGCTCTAACAAATTCAATATCAATATTGGCAAATATAGATATCTCTACTAATGAAATATTTGAAACATAAGCCTTATTCCTCTCTCCATAAATAACGGATAAACTGCTACATGTTTTCACATTGTGTCATTTTGTTTTGTTTTGTTTTGCAGTATTGATTTAATTTTATACAGATGTTTCATGCCACTCTTCAGTAAACTGAAGCAAAGTTGCGAATCTGACGAATTGAGCAAACTAATCACAAAACCTCTCCTGCTGATTGTCCTTATTCGGGCACAATATTGATTTGGAATTTCCTTCAGTTACACATCTCTCTGCGTGGTAAAGCCCAGATATTTAGAGGGAGGACGAAGTAGTTCGGTAGATGAAATAGCAATGATTGTGCCTGTTCAGAAAGCTACCGAGACAATGAGGTATATTCTGTCATATTCTCCATGTCTTTTCGTGTGCAACCGAATGAATTCACTGTTTTTCTTTTATAGGAAGTCACTGAACTGAAGAAAAATCGGACAGAGAGTATCACACTCTTCCTCAGTTTGATGATGGGAGAAGGCTCGCAAACTGGAAGGGCGATGTGGGAATCTTTTGTGAAAATGCGGACTGAGTTACAGAAGTTGAACAAAATACTCAAGGAATTACAGGAGCTCGGTATGTTAAAGACACGCACTGAACACAAAGTCATACAGTACTGAATTATAACAATTTTAATTTATCAACTCTGTTTTCACGAAAGCCTTTTGACTTAAACAGGCCCCGACCCACAGGAAGACATAAACATCTCCCAAGGGTTATCTCAGGTACCCACTCAACTGATAGGTGAGTGATGAAATGCCCGGTTCAAACAGCATCTCAAATCTTAGAAATGGCTTGGCACAACCTGGGAATCGATTTTTTTCACCATAATCATGTGCTGAGTTCTGGACGCAAGTTACAATTGAAAGAATGTCTCATTGCATCCTGAAAATGCTATAATGTATTTTTCACGAATCCAGCTGTTGCTTCTGCTCACACACAAGAGGAAATCTGAAGGTGCTGGAAATTGGTACAACACCCACAAAATGCTGGATGAACTCAGCAGAACAGTTAACATTTGTGGATAAGAGTACAGTCAATGTTTCTGGACGTCTGTTGATAGACACATAGAAACTCTATAGAGGCACAATAAAGGCTCTTCGGTCCACAAATCTGTGTCGACCATGTCCTGTCTTTAGAAATTACCTAGTGTTACACGTAGCCCTCTAATTTTTAAGATCCATGTACCTATCCAGAATTCTCTTAAAAGACCCTATCGTATTGGCCTCCACCACCGCTGCCGGTAGCCCATTTCACGCACTCGCCTCTCTCTACGTAAAAAACAAAACAACTTACACCTGATATCTCCTTTGTACCTACTTCCGAGCACCTTAATACCGTGCCCTCTCGTGGTAGCCATTTCAGCCCTGGCGAAAAAAAAAAAGCCCTGACTATCCACAAGATGCTCATATCATAACCCGTTCATTCCGGGAATTATCTCATCATCTTGGACACCGCTATCACGTCACCTCTCATCCTCCGTCGCTCCAAAGAGAAAAGGCTAAGTTCACTCAATCTGTTCTTATAAGGCCTGCTCCCCAATCCAGGCAACATCCTTGTAAATCTCCTCTGAATTCTTTCGATGGTTTCCACATCCTTCTTGTAGTGAGGCAACAAGAACTGAGCACAGTACTCCAAGTGGCGTCTGACAGGTGTTCTACAGAGCTAAAATATTCTCTCTCAGCTACTAAACTCAATCCCATGATTGATGAAAGCCAATGCACGGTATGTCTTCTTAATAACATATTAACCCTGCACTGCTGCTTTGAGCATCCTTTGGACTTGGACCCCAAGATCCCTCTGATCCTCCACACTGGCAATACTCCTACCATTAATACAATATTCTGCCATCATATTTGACCTACCAAAATGAACCACCTCACACTTATCTGGTTTGAACTCCTTCTGCCACTTCTCAGCCCAGTTTTACATCCTATCAATGTCCCACTGTAACCTCTGACAGCCCTCTACACTATCCACAACACCCCCAACTTTTGTGTCATCAGCAAATTTACTAACCCTTCCTTCCACTTCCTCATCCAGGTCATTTATAACAATCACAAAGAGTAGGGGTCCTAGAACAGATCCCAGAGGCTCACTGCTAGTCACTTGACCTCCATACAGAATATTACCCATTTACAGCCATACTTTGCCTTCTGCGGGCATGCCAATTCGGGATCCACAAAGCAATGTCCCATTGGATCCCATGTCTCCTTATCTTCTCAATCAGCCTTGCATGGGGTACCTTATCAAATACTTTGCTTAAATCCATATACACTACATCTACGGCTCTACCTTTATGAATGTGTTTGGTCATATCCTCAAAAAATTCAATCAGGCTCGTAAGGAATGACCTGCCTTTGTCAGAGTAGTGCTGAATATTCCTAATCATATTATACCTCTCCAAAGGTTCATAAATCCCGCCTCAGGATTTTTTCCAGCAACTTACCAACCACTGAAGTAATACTCACTGGTCTATAATTTCCTGAGCTATCCCTACTCCCTTTCTTGAAGCAGGGAATTGCATCCACAATCTTACAATCCTCCAGAACCTCTCCCGTTCCCATCGATGATGAAAGGATCATCGCCAGAGGCTCAACAATCTCCTCTCCCGCCTCCCACAGAAGCCTGGGTTCATCCCGTCCGGTCCTGGTGACTTAACCAACTTGGTGCTTTCCAGAAGCTCCAGCACATCCTCGTTCTTCATATCTGTATGCTAAGCTTTTCAGTCCACTGATCTCTACAATCACCAGGATCCTTTTCTGCAGTGAATACTGAAGCAAAATTTTCATTAAGTACCTCTGCTATCTCCACCGGTTCTATACACACTTTTCCACTGTCACACTTGATTGGTTCTATTCTGTCATGTTTTATCCTCTTACTCTTCATATATTTGTAGAATGCCTTGGGGTTTTATTTAATGCAGTCCTCCAAGGCTTTCTCATGGCCCCTTCTAGCTCTTCTAATTTCATTCTTAAGCTGCTTCCTGCTAGCCTTGTATTTTTTAGATCTCTATCATTAGCCAGTTTTCGAACCTTTCATTAGCTCTTCTTCATGAATGGATGTATACCTGGTATTGTTCACCGTGGTTCTTGTACTCTACTATCACTTCCCTGTCTCATTGGAACATACCTATTCAGAACTCCAGGCAAATAACCTGTGAATATTTGCCACATTTCTGCCGTACATTTCCCTGAGAACTTCTGTCCCAGTTTATGCTTCCAAGTTCCTGCCTGATCGTCTCATATTGCCTATTAATCCAATTTTACCTTTCCTAACTTGTCTGTTCCTATCCCTCTCCAAATAGTAAATGAGATAGAGTTGTTGATTCTGCTAAGACCTTCACTCCTGGTGCCAAACACACGGGGAATCCCCACATACCCAAGGCAGACTCCTGATATACTGTGCCATCCAGTCCAGGTGCATTATCTCACTTCAGACATTTCAGCCTTGAAAACAGCTTCTCTGCCGTAATAGCAACCGCACTCCCTTCTACCTCATTGCACTCTTAACTATCTGGCATACCGCTGCAGCAGCAATGGAAAATACTGATGAGTTTGTCTGCTATTCCTGACGGAAAGTATTTATTGAGTTCTTCCGCCATTTCTTTTTTAGTAGGTCAGCAACTTCATTCTCCAGTGGTTCAACATCCATTTTCTATTTTACTCTTTATCTATCTGGGGAGGCGGGAAGGGAAGAAATGTGATATCCTCTTTTACATTATTGACCAGAACCTTCCATTTTGTGTTCATCTGGGAGCAGTTTAAACACGCCAATCATATTTGCTTCGTCCCCCACTGAGGCAATACATTCCAGGCACCCACCGCTCTTTGAAAAAATACCCACATGCTCTTTGATTCTACCAGAACTCACCCAAACCAAATGCCCTCTGGTATTAGATATTTCAGTTCTGTCAAACGATATATTTACATAGGTGTCAATGCCGGGGGATGTTAAACTGAAAGGAGACGGTGGGAATCAGGTGTGACTGAGAAATCTGTATAATTCAGTGACGAGAGGAATAGAAGTCTCATCGTCAGCAGAAATGTTTCAACCCACACTGGTATAACCGTTGCCATTACTCACCATAGCGCCACCAGTGGTTGGAGGACCAAATAGGTGGGCACAGTCTGCTCAACCTGCCTTGATATTCTGTTGGCACATTCCTGCTGGTCCAAGACACAAGATTGGTTCATAAAAAGGAACTGCCAGCAGTATAGCGAGGGCACCCCGGAGAAACCCGGCACAGTGTACAATCCATGGAGAAAGCTGAAAGTATTGTGTGAGTGTGTGTGGATGGGCGCAGGTGGATCCAGCCGTGTCAGTGGCTGTTCCAAGATGTTTGGAAGTGCTTTCCTCAGTTTAAAAACAAAACATGTTCTCCTTTGCACCTCAATTAATGTCTGACTGTTGTGGTCCGGTCCATGAAGTCCGCATTCCGGTTCATGGTCCAGTCCATCGATCCTCATTATGATTTTCACTTGTTCTACTGGGGTGTCTCAATTGAGGCACCTGATTCTCACTTTGGGCTGGCTACATAAATACCTCCTGGGTTCAGCTTCAGTGCAGGACTGTTCCTTTCTCTTCCTTCTGAAGCTGCATCATGTCCAAGAGAAGGTTCTGTGTTTCCAGTTTCCCCAAAACCTAGTCAAGGCTTCGTGTTCTCGTCCTGTCCATGTGTCTCGTTTTCCGAGTCAAGACCCAGGCTCCTAGTTCCAACCAAGACTCAGGTTCTGGGTCCTTGTCCAGGCTTTGTTCCGGAGTACCGTGTTCCTCGTCCAGGCCGCTTGTTCCTAGTCCACGCCCGGGTCCTGTGCCTGTAGTCCATGTCGCAGCCCAGGCCCTGAATCCTGGTCTCGTCCAGCGCCTGTGTTGATGTCCAGCGTCGTTTCGTCCCCATTTCCCTTGCTTTCTTGATACAACTAGTCCTTTTCCTTGTACCTCAGTGACTGTGTTTTGCATTTGGGTTCACCACCAACGTCCCCCAAGCGACACTGACCCTCCTGTTAATTTTGTTTGTTGCAGAGCAGCAAAATCTGATCACACCTGGACAGGCGGGCAGAGGAGGAGTTCCAGAGACGTCAACATCGGGAAAGGACACGGGTATGTCTGCAAATTTATAAATATTGCCTTAACTCTGTGTCTGAGTTTAATGCAATATTGGCAATTCACCAAATATTTGTGAGGGGACTGAGCAGAGAGAAGAGAGAGAGAATTAACATCTCTGGGGGAACAATCACATGTGGAAGGGGTGCAATTACTGTCTGCTTTTTGTTCGTCTTGCAAACTGAGACGGACATTAAAACAGAGAGGTGCTTCAAAACACAAGACGTTCTGCAGATGCTTAAAGTTTTGAGCAACATTGGCAGAATTCGGCAGGTCAGGCAGCATCCATGGAGAGGAATAAACAGTTAATGTTTCGGATCAGGATCACAAGGAATAGAAAGTAATGTGACAATATCCAGAATTTCTGTCCCCTCATTTCCAGTCTGTTGAAGGGCCTTGTCTCGATACGTTGATTGTTAATTCTCCTCCAGAGATGCTGCCTGACCTGCTGAGTAGCTCCTGCATTTTGTGAGATATTCCAGAGATTTGCTGAGGGAGGGGTTGACCAGGCAGGCAGACAGTAACCCAGAGCAAAGCGGTGGTGATGGACTTTACCAGGAGAGTGATGGTAATGGGTTACTATATTCTCAGGAATAAACAGTCATTTCAAGTTTTCAATAAACAGAAATACTGAAAGAAATACAGGAATATGGTGAGATAGTATCAGAGATTAATTTAATTTTGGATTCAAACATTACATACTTATAATTAGAGGAATTGAAGTGTGTCAAATTGTTTAAATCCTAACAGGTTCTGTTCCGGTCCGTCAACCCGTACCGGAGATTCCCAGTGAGCTGAACGCTAAGTAAAGAAACCGCTGTTTCCACCACAGGTTGATGTTGTGTAGGGCCATGTCGTTGTTGAGCCACGGGGATTTGATCAGGTAAATGTTCCACCGTGACACAGCGCATGGAAAAATGTTTGCTGGAGGGAGAGTTTTCACCGGACATTATGAGGAACAACTCAGAGAGTTCGGGGCCTTGCTGAACGGGATCACTCCTCTCTGTGTCCCGCAACTACAGATCCCTCCACCGGGGTCAGAATGGAGAAGAGGGCAAGACACTATGGGAAATGTCTTACTCTGAAAGGTGAAATCCTTTCCCTACAACCACACAACCCCCAGTACAGCCCTCATCCCAAATCACTTTTCTAAATTCCCTCAGATCCTACAGATGATCCTTTTTAGAACCGGGAATCCATTGAAGTTCTCGTCACAGAATAACAATGATAATTTAATGAGAAAAGCAGGTAACACCCCACCTAGTCTGTTCAACCCCAAAGCAGCATATGAACCCCACTCTGTTCACATCTGCACTCCCATAGTGCAAACACTGCTACAGTTATCCAGTTTAATTTGCCACTCAATAATCCTGGGAATTCCATCAGGAGACAGTGTTCGTGAGGGTGACATGGGGACAAAATCCTCATCTCAGTCCACAGAAGCTGAGATTGATGTGTTGTGTGATGGACACTGTGGAAGGGTGAGAGATGGGAATTAGGACAGAGAAACCGAGGGTTGTGGGATTGCGGCAAGGAAGGTGGAGAGAACTGAACATCTCTATAAGTAATATTGCAATTAAATTGTGATCGACTGGATAAGAAACTCACTACATCCGTAAACACATTGTGTCGGTGAAAATGGAGCCCAGGGCAGTCCATGGGCTCAAGAGATTGTCAGGGGTCATGATCTCAGACTGAATTCGATTACTCAACTGCACATTTAACAGAGTAGAGAGTGAAGCAAAGACAGATATCGTAAAAATTATTAATCTTACAGTAACCAATGTTTTAACTGATCGCTCGAAGCCCTTGAACAGAAATATAAAGTATCTAGGCCAACATCCACATTCAGCCTGCCTCAGCCTGTCTCATTTCCAAGAACTAATTCCAAAGATGTTAATTTTCAAATGGTACCAGAGGAAGATTTCAAACTGCTCACATTTCTGTCATCTGTGTTAATGTTTTTCCAGTCCACATTCAGACAATAAAAACCCTCCGTTTCTCTGCACTAAGGATTTGGTAATTCTGTACGGTTTCCCTACAAACTTATTCTTCACTGTTCTTCATGCTGTTTGCTGAGGGAATTGTCATGGCAGTGAAATACCCATATCTATTTCTGAATACTAAATAGACCCTCTCCCTGATTATTGAAGAACATTATTTCAACCAATGTCACATTCTTTAAGGTAAACATTTCAACAATTAATATTATATTATCCTGCTTCACCTGAATACTTTGAATGATAGATAGATAGATAGATAGATAGATAGATACTTTATTCATCCCCATGGGGAAATTCAACATTTTTTCCAATGTCCCATACACTTGTTGTAGCAAAAACTCCTTACATACAATACTTAACTCAGTAATAATATGATATGCATCTAAATCACTAACTCAAAAAGCATTAATAATAGCTTTAAAAAAAAAAGTTCTTAAGTCCTGGCAGTTGAATTGTAAAGCCTAATGGCATTGGGGAGTATTGACCTCTTCATCCTGTCTGAGGAGCATTGCATCGACAGTAACCTGTCGCTGAAACTGCTTCTCTGTCTCTGGATGGTGCTATGTAGAGGATGTTCAGGGTTTTCCATAATTGACCGTAGCCTACTCAGCGCCCTTCGCTCAGCTACCGATGTTAAACTCTCCAGTACTTTGCCCACGACAGAGCCCGCCTTCCTTATCAGCTTATTAAGACGTGAGGCGTCCTTCTTCTTAATGCTTCCTCCCCAACACGCCACCACAAAGAAGAGGGCGCTCTCAACAACTGACCTATAGAACATCATCAGCATCTCACTGCAGACATTGAATGACGCCAACCTTCTAAGGAAGTACAGTCGACTCTGTGCCTTCCTGCACAAGACATCTGTGTTGGCAGTCCAGTCTAGCTTCTCGTCCAACTGTACTCCCAGATACTTGTAGGTCTTAACCTGCTCCACACATTCTCCATTAATGATCACTGGCTCCATATGAGGCCTAGATCTCCTAAAGTCCACCACCATCTCCTTGGTCTTGGTGACATTGAGACGCAGGTAGTTTGAGTTGCACCATATCACAAAGTCCTGTATCAGTTTCCTATACTCCTCCTCCTGTCCATTCCTGACACACCCCACTATGGCCGTGTCATCAGCGAACTTCTGCACATGGCAGGACTCCGAGTTATATTGGAAGTCAGATGTGTACAGGGTGAACAGGACCGGAGAGAGTACGGTTCCCTGTGGCGCTCCTGTGCTGCTGACCACTGTGTCAGACCTACAGTCTCCCAACCGCACATACTGAGGTCTATCTGTCAAGTAGTCCACTATCCAATCCACCATGTGAGAGTCTACTCCCATCTCCGTTAGTTTGTGCTTTAAGATCTTGGGCTGGATGGTGTTAAAGGCACTAGAGAAGTCAAGGAATGTAATCCACACAGCACAACTGACCCCATCTAGGTGAGAGAGTGATTTGTGCAGCAAATACGTGATAGCATCCTCCACTCCCACCTTCTCCTTATACGCAAACTGAAGCGGAACCCGGGCGTGCCTGGTTTGTGGCCTCAGATTCTGTATTATCAGCCGCTCCATGGTCTTCATCACGTGTTTACACAATACCTGATAGGGTCCTGACACACAGTGAGACCACTCACACCCCTGACAGGGTCCTAGCACACTGAGAGACACCACACGCTCCTAAGAGGATCCTGACAAACACTGAGACCCCACATATCACTGACAGGGTCCTGACACACTGTGAGACACTACACACCCCTGACAGGGTCCTTACACACTGTGAGACACTACACACCCCTGACAGCGTCCTGACACACTGTGAGACGACACACACCTGGCAGTGTCCTGACACACTGTGAGACCCCACACACCCCTCTTAGGGTACTGAAACACGGTGAGACTCCACACATCCTTGACAGGGTCCTGACAAACATTGAGACCTCACACACCCCTGACAGTATCCTGACACACTGTGTGATTCCACACACCCCTGACAGGTTCCTGACACACTCTGAAACCCCACACTACCCTGAGAGGGTCCTGACACACTGAGGGGCCCCACACACCCCTGACATGGTCCCGACAGACTGTGAGACCCCACACACCCCTCGCAGGTTCCCGACAGATTGTGAGATGCTACACACCCCTGACATGTTCCTAACACACTCAGAGAAACCACACCCTCCTAAGAGGATCCTGACAAACATTGAGACCCCACACACTACGGACAGGGTCCTGACAGACTGCGAGATCCCACACACCCCTGACAGGGTCCTGACAGACTGTGAGACCCGACATACCCCTGACAGGGTCCTGACACACTGTGAGACCCCACACACCCCTCTTAGGGTACTGAAACTCGGTGAGACCCCACACAGCCTTAACAGGGTCCTGACACACACTGAGACCCCATAAAACCCTGGCAGGATCCAAACACAATGAGAGACAGCACACCCTCCTAAGAGGATACTAACAAACATTGAGACCCCACACACTCCTGATAGGATCCTGACACACTGTGAGACCCCACACACCAGTGAAAGGTTCCGGACATACCATGAAACCCCACACGACTCCGGCAGGGGCCTGACACACACCGAGACGCAACAGCCTCCTGGCAGAGTGTTGACACATTGTGAGACGCTACACACCCCTGAGAGAGTCCTGACACACTGTGAGGCCCCACACACCCCTGACAGAGTCCTGACACACTGTGAGATCCAACACACCCTTGACAGGGTCCTGACACACTGTGAAACCCCACACACCCCTGACAGAGTCCTGACACACTGTGAGACCCCACACTCCCCTGACAGGGTCCTGACACACTGTGAAACCCCACACACCCCTGACAGGGTCCTGACACACTGTGAGACACAACACTCCCCTGACAGAGTCCTGGCACGCTGTGAGACCCCACACACCCCTGACAGGTTCCTGACACGCTGTGAGACCCCACACACCCCTGACAGAGTCCTGACACACTGTGAGACACAACACACCACTGACAGGGTCCTGACACACTGTGAGACCACAGACACCCATAAGAGGGACGTGACACACTGTGAGACCCCACACACCCCTGAGAGGGTTCTGATACACTGTGAGACCTCAGACACCCCTGACAGAGTCCTGACACACAGGGTAAGACCACACACACCCCTCTTTGGCTGCTGACAAACTGTGAGCCTACACTCACCCCTTGCAGTGTCCTGACACACTGCGAGACCCCACACAACATTGACAGGGTCCTGACACACTGTGAGACCCCACACACTCCTGACAGGGTCCTTCAGACTGTGAGACCCCACACACCCCTGACAGCATCCTGACACACTGTGAGACCCCACACAACCCTGGCTGGTTCCTGACACACCGTGGGACCCCACACACCCCTGACAGTGTCCTGACACACTGTGTGATTCCACACACCCCTGATAGGTTCCTGACACACTCTGAAACCCCACACTACCCTGAGAGGGTCCTGACACACTGAGGGGCCCCACACACCCCTGACATGGTCCCGACTGACTGTGAGACCCCACACACCCCTCGCAGGTTCCCGACAGATTGTGAGATGCTACACACCCCTGACATGTTCCTAACACACTCAGAGAAACCACACCCTCCTAAGAGGATCCTGACAAACATTGAGACCCCACACACTCCGGACAGGGTCCTGACAGACTGTGAGATCCCACACACCCCTGACAGGGTCCTGACAGACTGTGAGACCCGACATACCCCTGACAGGGTCCTGACACACTGTGAGACCCCACACACACCTGACAGCGTCCTGACACACTGCGAGACCCCACACACCCCTGACAGGGTCCTGACACACTGTGAGACCCCACACACCCCTCTTAGGGTACTGAAACACGGTGAGACCCCACACATCCTTGACAGGGTCCTGACACACACTGAGACCCCATAAAACCCTGGCAGGATCCAAACACAATGAGAGACAGCACACCCTCCTAAGAGGATACTAACAAACATTGAGACCCCACACACTCCTGATAGGATCCTGACACACTGTGAGACCCCACACACCAGTGAAAGGTTCCGGACATACCATGAAACCCCACACGACTCTGGCAGGGGACTGACACACACCGAGACGCAACAGCCTCCTGGCAGAGTGTTGACACATTGTGAGACGCTACACACCCCTGAGAGAGTCCTGACACACTGTGAGGCCACACACACCCCATGACAGAGTCCTGAAACACTGTGAGATCCAACACACCCTTGACAGGGTCCTGACACACTGTGAAACCCCACACACCCCTGACAGAGTCCTGACACACTGTGAGATCCCACACTCCCCTGACAGGGTCCTGACGCACTGTGAAACCCCACACACCCCTGACAGGGTCCTGACACACTGTGAGACACAACACTCCCCTGACAGAGTCCTGACACGCTGTGAGACCCCACACACCCCTGACAGGGTCCTGACACACTGTGAAACCCCACACACCCCTGACAGGTTCCTGACACACAGTGAGACCCCCCACACCCCTGACAGAGTCCTGACACACTGTGAGACACAACACACCACTGACAGGGTCCTGACACACTGTGAGACCTCAGACACCCATAAGAGGGACGTGACACACTGTGAGACCCCACACACCCCTGAGAGGGTCCTGATACACTGTGAGACCTCAGACACCCCTGACAGAGTCCTGACACACTGTGAGATCCAACACACCCTTGACAGGGTTCTGACACACTGTGAAACCCCACACACCCCTGACAGAGTCCTGACACACTGTGAGACCCCACACTCCCCTGACAGGGTCCTGACGCACTGTGAAACCCCACACACCCCTGACAGGGTCCTGACACACTGTGAGACACAACACTCCCCTGACAGAGTCCTGACACGCTGTGAGACACCACACACCCCTGACAGGGTCCTGACACACTGTGAAACCCCACACACCCCTGACAGGTTCCTGACACACTGTGAGACCCCCCACACCCCTGACAGAGTCCTGACACACTGTGAGACACAACACACCACTGACAGGGTCCTGACACACTGTGAGACCTCAGACACCCATAAGAGGGATGTGACACACTGTGAGACCCCACACACCCTGAGAGGGTCCTGATACACTGTGAGACCTCAGACACCCCTGACAGAGTCCTGACACACAGGGTAAGACCACACACACCCCTCTTTGGCTGCTGACAAACTGTGAGCCTACACTCACCCCTTGCAGTGTCCTGACACACTGCGAGACCCCACACACTCCTGACAGGGTCCTGACAGACTGTGAGACCCCACACACCCCTGACAGCATCCTGACACACTGTGAGACCCCACACAACCCTGGCAGGTTCCTGACACACTGTGAGACCCCACACACCCCTGACAGTGTCCTGACACACAGTAGGACGCAACAGCCTCCTAACAGGGTGTTTACACTTTGTGAGACCCCACACACCCCTGACAGGGTCCTGACACACTGTGAGACCTCAGACACCCCTGACAGAGTCCTGACACACTGTGAGACCCCATACACCCCTGACAGCATCCTGACACACTGTGAGACCCCACGCACCCCTGGCAGGGTCTGACACACTGTGAGACCCCACACACCCCTGACAGGGTCTGTCACACTGTGAGACCCCACGCACCCCTGGCAGGGTCTGACACACTGTGAGACCCCACACACCCCTGACAGGGTCTGACACACTGTTAGACCCCACACACCCCTGACAGTGTCCTGACACACTGTGAGAGCACACACACCCCTGACAGTGTCCTGACACACTGTGAGACCCCACACACTCCTGACAGGGTCCTGACACACTGTGATACCCTACACACCCCTGACAGGGTCCCGACACACTCTGAGACCCTACACACACCTGACAGGGTCCTGACACACTGTGAGACCCCACACACTCCTGACAGGGTCCTGACACACTGTGAGACCCTACACACCCCTGACAGGGTCCTGACACACTGTGAGACCCCACACACTCCTGACAGGGTCCTGACACACTGTGAGACCCCACACACCCCTGACAGGGTCCTGACACACTGTGAGACCCCACACACCCCTCTTAGGGTACTGAAACACGGTGAGACCCCACACATCCTTGACAGGGTCCTGACACACACTGAGACCCCATAAAACCCTGGCAGGATCCAAACACAATGAGAGACAGCACACCCTCCTAAGAGGATACTAACAAACATTGAGACCCCACACACTCCTGATAGGATCCTGACACACTGTGAGACCCCACACACCAGTGAAAGGTTCCGGACATACCATGAAACCCCACACGACTCTGGCAGGGGACTGACACACACCGAGACGCAACAGCCTCCTGGCAGAGTGTTGACACATTGTGAGACGCTACACACCCCTGAGAGAGTCCTGACACACTGTGAGGCCACACACACCCCATGACAGAGTCCTGAAACACTGTGAGATCCAACACACCCTTGACAGGGTCCTGACACACTGTGAAACCCCACACACCCCTGACAGAGTCCTGACACACTGTGAGATCCCACACTCCCCTGACAGGGTCCTGACGCACTGTGAAACCCCACACACCCCTGACAGGGTCCTGACACACTGTGAGACACAACACTCCCCTGACAGAGTCCTGACACGCTGTGAGACCCCACACACCCCTGACAGGGTCCTGACACACTGTGAAACCCCACACACCCCTGACAGGTTCCTGACACACAGTGAGACCCCCCACACCCCTGACAGAGTCCTGACACACTGTGAGACACAACACACCACTGACAGGGTCCTGACACACTGTGAGACCTCAGACACCCATAAGAGGGACGTGACACACTGTGAGACCCCACACACCCCTGAGAGGGTCCTGATACACTGTGAGACCTCAGACACCCCTGACAGAGTCCTGACACACTGTGAGATCCAACACACCCTTGACAGGGTCCTGACACACTGTGAAACCCCACACACCCCTGACAGAGTCCTGACACACTGTGAGACCCCACACTCCCCTGACAGGGTCCTGACGCACTGTGAAACCCCACACACCCCTGACAGGGTCCTGACACACTGTGAGACACAACACTCCCCTGACAGAGTCCTGACACGCTGTGAGACACCACACACCCCTGACAGGGTCCTGACACACTGTGAAACCCCACACACCCCTGACAGGTTCCTGACACACTGTGAGACCCCCCACACCCCTGACAGAGTCCTGACACACTGTGAGACACAACACACCACTGACAGGGTCCTGACACACTGTGAGACCTCAGACACCCATAAGAGGGATGTGACACACTGTGAGACCCCACACACCCTGAGAGGGTCCTGATACACTGTGAGACCTCAGACACCCCTGACAGAGTCCTGACACACAGGGTAAGACCACACACACCCCTCTTTGGCTGCTGACAAACTGTGAGCCTACACTCACCCCTTGCAGTGTCCTGACACACTGCGAGACCCCACACACTCCTGACAGGGTCCTGACAGACTGTGAGACCCCACACACCCCTGACAGCATCCTGACACACTGTGAGACCCCACACAACCCTGGCAGGTTCCTGACACACTGTGAGACCCCACACACCCCTGACAGTGTCCTGACACACAGTAGGACGCAACAGCCTCCTAACAGGGTGTTTACACTTTGTGAGACCCCACACACCCCTGACAGGGTCCTGACACACTGTGAGACCTCAGACACCCCTGACAGAGTCCTGACACACTGTGAGACCCCATACACCCCTGACAGGGTCTGTCACACTGTGAGACCCCACGCACCCCTGGCAGGGTCTGACACACTGTGAGACCCCACACACCCCTGACAGGGTCTGTCACACTGTGAGACCCCACGCACCCCTGGCAGGGTCTGACACACTGTGAGACCCCACACACCCCTGACAGGGTCTGACACACTGTTAGACCCCACACACCCCTGACAGTGTCCTGACACACTGTGAGAGCACACACACCCCTGACAGTGTCCTGACACACTGTGAGACCCCACACACTCCTGACAGGGTCCTGACACACTGTGATACCCTACACACCCCTGACAGGGTCCCGACACACTCTGAGACCCTACACACACCTGACAGGGTCCTGACACACTGTGAGACCCCACACACTCCTGACAGGGTCCTGACACACTGTGAGACCCTACACACCCCTGACAGGGTCCTGACACACTGTGAGACCCCACACACTCCTGACAGGGTCCTGACACACTGTGAGACCCCACACACCCCTGACAGGGTCCTGACACACTGTGAGACCCCACACACCCCTCTTAGGGTACTGAAACACGGTGAGACCCCACACATCCTTGACAGGGTCCTGACACACACTGAGACCCCATAAAACCCTGGCAGGATCCAAACACAATGAGAGACAGCACACCCTCCTAAGAGGATACTAACAAACATTGAGACCCCACACACTCCTGATAGGATCCTGACACACTGTGAGACCCCACACACCAGTGAAAGGTTCCGGACATACCATGAAACCCCACACGACTCTGGCAGGGGACTGACACACACCGAGACGCAACAGCCTCCTGGCAGAGTGTTGACACATTGTGAGACGCTACACACCCCTGAGAGAGTCCTGACACACTGTGAGGCCACACACACCCCATGACAGAGTCCTGAAACACTGTGAGATCCAACACACCCTTGACAGGGTCCTGACACACTGTGAAACCCCACACACCCCTGACAGAGTCCTGACACACTGTGAGATCCCACACTCCCCTGACAGGGTCCTGACGCACTGTGAAACCCCACACACCCCTGACAGGGTCCTGACACACTGTGAGACACAACACTCCCCTGACAGAGTCCTGACACGCTGTGAGACCCCACACACCCCTGACAGGGTCCTGACACACTGTGAAACCCCACACACCCCTGACAGGTTCCTGACACACAGTGAGACCCCCCACACCCCTGACAGAGTCCTGACACACTGTGAGACACAACACACCACTGACAGGGTCCTGACACACTGTGAGACCTCAGACACCCATAAGAGGGACGTGACACACTGTGAGACCCCACACACCCCTGAGAGGGTCCTGATACACTGTGAGACCTCAGACACCCCTGACAGAGTCCTGACACACTGTGAGATCCAACACACCCTTGACAGGGTCCTGACACACTGTGAAACCCCACACACCCCTGACAGAGTCCTGACACACTGTGAGACCCCACACTCCCCTGACAGGGTCCTGACGCACTGTGAAACCCCACACACCCCTGACAGGGTCCTGACACACTGTGAGACACAACACTCCCCTGACAGAGTCCTGACACGCTGTGAGACACCACACACCCCTGACAGGGTCCTGACACACTGTGAAACCCCACACACCCCTGACAGGTTCCTGACACACTGTGAGACCCCCCACACCCCTGACAGAGTCCTGACACACTGTGAGACACAACACACCACTGACAGGGTCCTGACACACTGTGAGACCTCAGACACCCATAAGAGGGATGTGACACACTGTGAGACCCCACACACCCTGAGAGGGTCCTGATACACTGTGAGACCTCAGACACCCCTGACAGAGTCCTGACACACAGGGTAAGACCACACACACCCCTCTTTGGCTGCTGACAAACTGTGAGCCTACACTCACCCCTTGCAGTGTCCTGACACACTGCGAGACCCCACACACTCCTGACAGGGTCCTGACAGACTGTGAGACCCCACACACCCCTGACAGCATCCTGACACACTGTGAGACCCCACACAACCCTGGCAGGTTCCTGACACACTGTGAGACCCCACACACCCCTGACAGTGTCCTGACACACAGTAGGACGCAACAGCCTCCTAACAGGGTGTTTACACTTTGTGAGACCCCACACACCCCTGACAGGGTCCTGACACACTGTGAGACCTCAGACACCCCTGACAGAGTCCTGACACACTGTGAGACCCCATACACCCCTGACAGGGTCTGTCACACTGTGAGACCCCACGCACCCCTGGCAGGGTCTGACACACTGTGAGACCCCACACACCCCTGACAGGGTCTGTCACACTGTGAGACCCCACGCACCCCTGGCAGGGTCTGACACACTGTGAGACCCCACACACCCCTGACAGGGTCTGACACACTGTTAGACCCCCACACACCCCTGACAGTGTCCTGACACACTGTGAGAGCACACACACCCCTGACAGTGTCCTGACACACTGTGAGACCCCACACACTCCTGACAGGGTCCTGACACACTGTGATACCCTACACACCCCTGACAGGGTCCCGACACACTCTGAGACCCTACACACACCTGACAGGGTCCTGACACACTGTGAGACCCCACACACTCCTGACAGGGTCCTGACACACTGTGAGACCCTACACACCCCTGACAGGGTCCTGACACACTGTGAGACCCCACACACTCCTGACAGGGTCCTGACACACTGTGAGACCCTACACACCCCTGACAGGGACCTGACACACTGCGAGACCCCACACACTCCTGACAGGGTCCTGACAGACTGTGAGACCCCACACACCCCTGACAGCATCCTGACACACTGTGAGACCCCACACACCCCTGACAGTGTCCTGACACACAGTAGGACGCAACAGCCGCCTAACAGGGTGTTTACACTTTGTGAGACCCCACACACCCCTGACAGGGTCCTGACACACTGTGAGACCTCTGACACCCCTGACAGAGTCCAGACACACTGTGAGACTCCATACACCCCTGACAGGGTCTGTCACACTGTGAGACCCCACGCACCCCTGGCAGGGTCTGACACACTGTGAGACCCCACACACCCCTGACAGGGTCTGACACACTGTTAGACCCCACACACCCCTGACAGTGTCCTGACACACTGCGAGACCCCACACACTCCTGACAGGGTCCTGACAGACTGTGAGACCCCACACACCCCTGAGAGCATCCTGACACACTGTGAGACCCCACACAACCCTGGCACGTTCCTGACAGACTGTGAGACCCCACACACCCCTGACAGGGTCTGTCACACTGTGAGACCCCACGCACCCCTGGCAGGGTCTGACACACTGTGAGACCCCACACACCCCTGACAGGGTCTGACACACTGTTAGACCCCACACACCCCTGACAGTGTCCTGACACACTGTGAGAGCACACACACCCCTGACAGTGTCCTGACACACTGTGAGACCCCACACACTCCTGACAGGGTCCTGACACACTGTGATACCCTACACACCCCTGACAGGGTCCCGACACACTCTGAGACCCTACACACACCTGACAGGGTCCTGACACACTGTGAGACCCCACACACTCCTGACAGGGTCCTGACACACTGTGAGACCCTACACACCCCTGACAGGGTCCTGACACACTGTGAGACCCCACACACTCCTGACAGGGTCCTGACACACTGTGAGACCCTACACACCCCTGACAGGGTCCTGACACACTGCGAGACCCCACACACTCCTGACAGGGTCCTGACAGACTGTGAGACCCCACACACCCCTGACAGCATCCTGACACACTGTGAGACCCCACACAACCCTGGCACGTTCCTGACACACTGTGAGACCCCACACACCCCTGACAGTGTCCTGACACACAGTAGGACGCAACAGCCTCCTAACAGGGTGTTTACACTTTGTGAGACCCCACACACCCCTGACAGGGTCCTGACACACTGTGAGAACTCAGACACCCCTGACAGAGTCCTGACACACTGTGAGACCCCATACACCCCTGACAGGTTCTGTCACACTGTGAGACCCCACGCACCCCTGGCAGGGTCTGACACACTGTGAGACCCCACACACCCCTGACAGGGTCTGACACACTGTTAGACCCCACACACCCCTGACAGTGTCCTGACACACTGTGAGAGCACACACACCCCTGACAGTGTCCTGACACACTGTGAGACCCCACACACTCCTGACAGGGTCCTGACACACTGTGATACCCTACACACCCCTGACAGGGTCCCGACACACTCTGAGACCCTACACACACCTGACAGGGTCCTGACACACTGTGAGACCCCACACACTCCTGACAGGGTCCTGACACACTGTGAGACCCTACACACCCCTGACAGGGTCCTGACACACTGTGAGACCCCACACACTCCTGACAGGGTCCTGACACACTGTGAGACCCTACACACCCCTGACAGGGTCCTGACACACTGTGAGACCCCACACACTCCTGCCAGGGTCCTGACACACTGTGATACCCAACACACCCCAACCACCCACCCACAGTGCACGTGCTGATCAGCAAAGCCACTTCTTGGTATTTTCAATCAGTGACGGTGGGATGGGTGGGGGAGCTGTGATTCCCCAACCTGTTCCTTTGACAGAATGCCCTCCACCCTCTTCTCTATCTCCATAGGCCACATCAACACTGAGGATTGAAAGTTTCTTCCACAGAAGAAAATGACAGTTGTGACAGTAGTGGGAGATTTTTTGGTACGGGACAGTCGGGGGTCAGTAAACTACCAGGAAAATACTGACCTTTACAACACAATTAATGTGGAAATGTGATGATTGGATTTTTATCTAGACCGTGCCTCTCTGTCCAGTTTCGGGTCTGTTAATCAAATATACTTTACTGTGCAAACATCCATTGATGAATCCAGTTAATGCAATAGCTTTGCGCTAACTAACTCTTGTGCACTTAAATACTGAGTTCTGAGTTGAGGCATCTAACAGTTTGTCCACTGTCTGTTCCCATGGAAGTTGTTCAACAGAAACACAAGGAGACTCTGCGGGCACAAACTGAAACACTGAGAGTGAACACGATGCTGATGAGGGAAAAGGTGAAGGTTTTCCAACTTGTTGATCGATACGCTGAGCTCACGGTCATTTCTACTGTTCGAGATCGGAAACTGGTGGAACATGAGCTGCTGGCAAAAGGCAGAGACCACGAGGAGTGGAGACAGAAACATCTTCACGGAGTGCTGGAAAAAATCCGGACTGATCAGTTGTTCCAGAGCAGATTTTCCCAAAGTTACTCCATATCTTGGAGTACGGCAGCAGTGGCCGGAGTCCCGGGGATCGGGAAAACAACAATGGTTCAAAAGATTGTTTATGACTGGGCCATGGGGAAAATATACCAACAGTTCCAGTTTGTCTTCAGTTTCAAATTCCGGGATTTAAACTCCGGTAACAACAGAATAAGCCTGAAGGAACTGATTCTGGATCAGTATCCCTACTTTGCGACTATCCTGAGAGAGGTCTGGAAGAACCCAGAGGGATTGCTGTTTATATTCGATGGTTTGGATAAATTCAAGGACAGAATCGATTTTGCTGACAGTCGGAGAGGTACAGAATCCAAGCACCTGTGCCCAGATCCCGAGTGGTGGTGTGAAGTGTCCGACATTGTGTACAGTTTAATCCAGGGGAAGCTGCTCCCAGGGTGTTCAGTGCTGGTGACCACCCGCCCCACTGCGTTACATTTATTGGAAAATGCTCAGATCGGTATCCAGGCTGAAATCCTGGGATTTTCTGATGAGGAACGGAAGAAATACTTCATCAGACATTTTGAAGATCAGACGGTGGCAGAAGCTGTTTTCAAACACGTGAAGGAGAACGAGATCTTGTACACCATGAGCTACAACCCCTCCTACTGCTGGATCCTCGCTCTGGCACTGGGCCCATTCTTCACACAAAGAGTCAGGGACCCGCAGCGAGTTCCCAAGACCATCACCCAACTGTATTCCTACTATATTTACAACATCCTGAAAAACCACGGCCGTGAGATTGAGAACCCCCGTGATGTGTTACTCAGAGTTGGCCAGATGGCCTTCAGAGGAGTGTCCGAGAAGAAGATTGTGTTTACAGATGGAGATTTGATCAACTACAATCTACAGCCTTCCCAGTTCCTGTCCGGATTCCTGATGGAGCTTTTGGAGAGAGAGTATTCTGCCCGGAGCGTGGTGTACACATTCCCACACCTCACCATCCAAGAGTTTGTAGCTGCAGTCGCACAATTCCTGAATCCACATCCCGGAAATATCCTGAAATTCCTCACTGGAGCCCACAACACGACTGATGGGCGATTTGAGGTATTTCTCCGTTTTGTTGCTGGTCTCTCCAACCCAATGACTGCTCGGGGCCTGGAGGAGTTTCTGGGTCCATTTCCTAATGAAACAACCTGCCGGGTGATTGACTGGGTAAAGGAGGAGGTTAAACGCCGGAGTGGAAACACATGGAGTGAAGCTGGTAAAAGGAGCCTCCTGAACACATTGCACTACCTGTTTGAGTCTCAGAATCGTCCACTGGCTCAGGCCACACTGGGATCTGTGGAAACACTTTCATTCAGTGAAATGACACTGACCCCGATTGACTGCGCGGTCCTGTCTCATGCCATCGGACTCTGTGATACAATAAAACACCTCGACCTGGGGAACTGCCACATTCAGTATGAAGGAATCCAGTGGCTGGGACCCGGGCTGCACAAGTGCCAGGAGTTGAGGTAACTTGATTTATCTCTCAATCTGAACTGTGAAACTGTTCCATTGTGTTGTTTCAGTGTAAAGGAATTTCGGTAAATTTGTAGTAAATCAGATTGTGAAGAATTGTGACAAATGCCCACGGGGTCAGTCAGCAATTCCCCAAGGACGGGAGGGTTCTGTAGTTCCTTGTGAAGGAATTTTGGAGACTTCATCAGATCACCTGTGTGACTGTGCTCACTACCACAGACCCAGACCCCATGGGCGCATCTCCTCTCCCACTCACAAATCTTCCTCACTGTGGGTCTTTCTCCCGTCCTTCATACCTCCCCTCCCGACCCTCTCACATCAGGAACACTTTTCTAACCATCGGGGAATGAGACAGAATATGTGGAGTTTACAGGGTCACACCGACAGACTAAATTTCTGACATTTGGTGAATACGCTGGAGCTGGGCAGTGAGGGACATTGACAGTGATGGGAACTCCGATCAGTGATTTACTGAAGGGTTTAATGTTTCCTGAAATATCCTAGTGACAGAAATTCACCCAAACCCACGGTTTGAATCACTTTGTTCATCAATCTGTCTGTTTGTGTTTAGACTCGGGAGGAATGAACTGGGAGATTCAGGAGTGAAACTGGTGTCTGCGGCTCTGAGGAACCCGGAATGTAAAATACAGAAACTGTGGTAACTACCAGACTGTGGGAGATTGTGTTTACAGTCACTGGGTGTCTGACACTGAACATTAATGTGATCAGCAGAAACAAAGAAACAAAGAAAACGTACAGCACAAAACAGGCCCTTCAGCCCACAAAGCTGCGCCGAACATGTCCCTACCTTAGAACTACCTAGGTTTTACCCATAGCCCTCTATTTTCTGAGCTCCATGTAGCCATCCAGGAGTCTCTTAAAGATCCTATCGTTTCCGCCTCCACCACCACTGCCGACAACCCATTCCACGCATTCACCACTCTCGGTGTAAAAACTTACCACTGACATCTCCTCTGTACCTACTTCCAAGCTCCTTAAAAATATGCCCTCTCGTGCTGGCCATTTCAACCCTGGGGAAAAGCCTCTGACTATCCACATGATCAATGCCTCTCATTAACTCGTACACCTCTATCAAAATCACCTCTCATCCTCCATCACTCCAAGAGAAAAGGCCGAGTTCACTCATCCTATTCTCATAAGGCATGCTCCCCAATCCAGGCAACATCCATGTAGATCTCCTCTGCACCCTTTCTATGGTTTCCACGTCCTTCCTATGTTAAGGCGACCAGAAATGAGCACAGTACTCGGTGGTGTCTGACCAGGGTCCTATATAGCTTCAACATTACCTGTCGGCTCTTAAGCTGAATCCCACAGTTGATAAAGGGAAATACACCGTAAGCCTTCTTAGCATAGCATATGTATAGAATGCATAGCTTTCGATATGTGTAGCAGCTTTGTGTGACCTACAGACTCAGAGCCCAAAATCCCCACAACCCTCCACACTGCCAAGAGTCTTACAGTTAATACCATATTCTGCCATCACATTTGACCTACCAAAATGAACCACCTCACACTTATCTGGGTTGAACTCCATCTGCCACTTCTCAGCCCAGTTTTGCATCTTATCAATGTCCCATTGTAACCTCTGACAGCCCTCCACACTATCCACAACACCTTTAACCTTTGTGTCATCTGCAAATTTACTAACCCATCCCTCCACTTCCTCATCCAGGTCCTTTATGCAAATCCCAAAGAGTAGGGTCCCAGAAACGATCCCCAAGGCACACCACTGGTAACCGGCCTCCATGCAGAATATGACCCGTCTACAACCACTCTTTGCCTTCTTTGGGCAAGTCAGTTCTGGATCCATAAAGCAATGTCCCCTTGGATCCCATGCCTCCTTACTTTCTCAATAAGCCTTGCATAGGGTACCTTATCAAATGCCTTGCTGAAATCCATATACACTACATCTACTGATCTACCTTCATTAATGTGTTTAGTCACATCCTCGAAAAATTCAATAATGCTCGTACAGCACGACCTGCCTTTGACAAAGCCATGCTGACTATTCCTAATCATATTTTGCCTTTCCAGATGTTCATAAATCCTACCTCTCAGGATCTTCTCCATCAACTTACCAACCACTTAAGTAAGACTCACTAGCCTAAAATATCCTCGGCTATCCCTACTCCCTTTCAACATCCGCAACCCTCCAATCCTCCAGAACCTCTCTCGTCCTCCGTGATGATATAAAGATCATTCCAGAGGCTCAGCAATCTCCTTCCTTGCCACCCGCAGTATGCTGGGGTACATCCCTTCATGACCCTGTGACTTATCCAACTTGATGCTTTCCAAAAGCTTCAGCACATCCTCTTTCTTAATATCTACATTCTCAAGCTTTTCAGTCCACTGCAAGTCATCCCTACAATCGCCAAGATCCTTTTCCGTCATGAATGCTGAAGCAAATGATTCATTAAATACCTCCGCTATTTCCTCCGGTTCCATACACACTTTTCCATTGTCACACTTGTTTGGTCCTATTTTCTGACGGCTTATCCTCTTGCTCTTCACATACTTGCAGAATGCCTTGGGGTTTTCCTTAAACCTGTCCGCCAAGGCCTTCTCATGGCCCTTTCTAGTTCTCCTAATTCCATTCTTAAGCTATTTCCTGCTAGCCTTATAATCTTCCAGATTCATATCATTACCTAGTTTATGAACCTTTCGGAAGCTCTTCATTTCTTCTTGACTAGATTTACAACGGCCTTTGTACACCACGGATCTTGTACTCTACCATCCTTTCCATGTCTCATTGGAACGTATCTACTCAGAACCCCACGCAAATATCCCCTGAACATTTTCTACATTTCTTCGGTCCGTTTCCCTGAGGACATCTGTTTCCAATTTATGCTTACAAGTTCCAGCCTGATAGGCTCATAGTTCTCCTTACTCCAATTAAAGGTTTCCCTAACTTGCCTGTTCCTATCCCTCTCTAATGCTGTGGTAAAAGAGATAGAACTGTGATCACTATCTCCAAAATGCTCTCCCACTGAGAGATCTGACACCTGGTCAGGTTCATTTCCCAATACCAGATCAAGTACAGCCTCTGCTCTTGTAGGCTTATCTACATAGTGTGTCAAGGAACCTTGCTGAACACACCTAACTCCACCCCGTCAAAACCCCTTACTCTAGGGAGATGCCAATCAGTATTTGGGAAATTAAAATCTCACACTTCAACAACCCTGTTATTATTACTCCTTTCCAGAATCTGTCTCCCTATCTGCTCCTCGATGTCCCTGTTACTGTCGGGTACCCTATACAAAAGACCCAGTAGAGTTATTGACCCCTTCCTGTTCCTAACTTCTACCCACAGAGACGCAGTAGACAACCCTCCATGACGTCCTCCTTTTCTGCAGCCGTGACACTATCTCTGATCCACAGTGTCACACCCCCACCTCTTTTGCCTCCCTCCCTGTCCTTTCTGAAACAATTAAAGCCTGGCACTCAAAGTAGCCATTCCTGCCCCTGCACCATCCTAGTCTCTGTAATGGCCACAACATCATAGCTCCAAGTACTGATCCACACTCTAAGCTCATCCGCTTTATTCATCTCTAGTACCTGCTTCTCTCTCCTGACTGTGACCCACTTCTTCAGTCTCCCGTGGCCCCGGTGTGACCACCTGCCTGTAACTCCTCTCTATCACCTCCTCACTCTCCCTGACCAGACGAAGGTCATCGAGCTGCATCTCCAGTTCCCTAACTCGGTCCCTAAGGAGCTGCAGCTCGACACACCGGGTGCAGATGTTGCCGTCCAGGAGGCTGGGAGTCTCCAGGATCTCCCACATCTGACACCGAGCACAGAAAACCAGCCTCACACACATACTCTCTGTCTGTATTGTAAACAGATAACCTACCTCGCCTCGACCCTTTATCGCCGAAGCCCCGTTGAGCCAAAGCCTTCCTACTCTGTCTCCCGCTCCTCTGACGTTCGCTCTGTAAATCTGTCTTCCTTTTAAACTCTTCTCGCTGTTCTCACTGGCCGACTTGCGCAGTCGTGCTGAAGAAAAAAATCAGTAATTGTGTTACTGATAAACATTGGGGATTTGTACCGTCTCCTGTATCTCTGTGACCTTCACCCTCATTGTCTCGCATCTCCAGGCTGAAGCGTGTCGGTCTCACAGATTCTGGAGCCGAGGATCTCGCCTCCGCTCTCTGTACAAAACCATCACTGACGGAGCTGGACCTGAGTGGTAATAAACTGGCAGATTCAGGAGTGAAACTGGTGTCTGCGGCTCTGAGGAACCCGGAGTGTAAAATACAGAAACTGCGGTAAGTACCGGACTGTGGGAGATTGTGTTTACAGACACTGGGTGTCTGACACTGGACATTAATGTGATCAGTAATTGTGTTACTGATAAACACTGGGGATTTGTACCGTCTCCTGTCTCTCTGTGTCCTTCACCCTCACTCTCTCTCATCTCCAGGCTGAGGGAGGTCGGTCTCACAGATTCTGGTGCCGAGGATCTCGCCTCCGTTCTCAGTACAAACCCATCACTGACGGAGCTGGACCTGAATGGAAACTCGCTGACAGACCGGTCTGTCCCCGCTCTCCGCCGCCTCATACTGACCCTTCCGAGTCTGGAGGTGATCCGGTGAGTGTTTGTGTTGTTGAAACATTAACCCCAGTCCCCTGTTACTGACACTGTTGTGTAATCTGTTTATTTCATCTTTATTCTCCCATCTGTTTCAGGCTGATGGGGAATCGGTTCAGTGGGACCGGGAGGAAGGAACTGAGATCTCAGCAGGAACCCAGACCCGGACTGAGAGTGGGAATCTGAACAACTGAATGTGTGAACATCCCCGCCCGCGGGATGCGGACATTTTGGCCGATTCCCCGCCCTCCCCTTTAACTCCCGCCCTTACCTTTAATGGCTGCGCGCCGGGGGTGATTCCGAACGGTTTTAACGGAACCGGCTCAGGTCTCGCGCTGTGTGTCGCTCGGAGCGGTCCCGCAGTGACGTGTTTCCGCCTGTTGTCCGGCGGCGCAGCTTCCGCCGGATGTGCGGGTTCGAGACCCGCCCACGTGACACCCCTGGGAATTACCCAGACAGGAATATCCAGGGGCCGGGGCTCAGTCTGGGACGCCGGTGTCCCGGGGTGGGATTATCCCGAGAGAGATTCCTTTTGCTCCCTTTGCTGAGGACGGTGCATTCCGCAGCCTGGCCGAAATAATGATGTTAAATTGACAAATCCCTCGGCAGTGACCCTGGATCTGCAGCGATCTCGGACACGACCCTGAAATGTGATTTTATAATCATCGGTTCCCCGATGCAGAGTGACGGTGAGAAACGGGACTGATTATTCAAACTGTCACTCGTTGTCGCCGGTCAGTTAATTGTGTGTGACTGTGAGTGAGTCGGGAGCAGCTTATTTATTCCCGCACGTCAGCAGCTCACACGTTGTTTAATTTATATTTGTAAATTTACTCACACCCGGGGTCAGACACAGAGTGAATTTCCCTCCACACCGTCCCATCAGACACTCCCGGGGTCAGACACAGAGTGAATCTCCCTCCACACCGTCCCATCACACACTCCCGGGGTCAGACACAGAGTGAATCTCCCTCCACACCATCCCATACAGACACTCCCGGAGTCAGACACAGAGTAAATCTCCCTCCACACCGTCCCATCACACACTCCCGGGGTCAGACACAGAGCGAATCTCCCTCTGCACCGTCCCATCACACACTCCCGGGGTCAGACACAGAGTGAAGCTCCCTCCACACTGTCCCATCACACACTCCCGGGGTCAGACACAGAGTGAATCTCCCTCCACACCGTCCTATCATACAGTCCCTAGTTCAAACACAGAGTGAATCTCCGACTACACTGTCCCATCACACACTCCCGGGGTCAGACACAGAGTGAAGCTCCCTCCACACTGTCCCATCACACACTCCCGGGGTCAGACACAGAGTGAATCTCCCTCCACACCGTCCTATCACACAGTCCCTGGTTCAAACACAGAGTGAATCTCCCTCCACACTGTCCCATCACACATTTGCAATGCCAAACACACAGTGAAGCTCCGTCTGCACCATTCCATCACTCAATTAATCCCACCCTGCAAAATCTCATTTCAGGGAAGCAGTCACCATCAATTTGCGGGAGACTCCCGGAACTCCCGGGAGAGGTGGGATGTCTGCAATAGAGTAGCTCCTTAGCGGCTAGCCAGCTAGTTTAAATAACGTTAGCTATGCTAATGAACGAATGACAACCGTTAAACTCACCTTAACAGTGATTTAACCCCCCATGGGCAATAGAAAATTCACAGTTGCAGACAGTAAACAGTGCAGCGAGCAACTGTCATTATTTTTGACCCCCTTTAAGCAGGGGTATACTTTAGTGTAGTCTGGGGTGAAGTACGTTTTGTATTTTATTTTTTGGAATACTCTGCCATGGCGCTCTCTCTCTCTCTCTCTCTCTCTCTCTCTCTCTCTCTCTCTCTCTCTCTCTCTCTCTCTCTCTCTCTCTCTCTCTCTCTCTCTCTCTCTCTCTCTCTCTCTCTCTCTCTCTCTCTCTCTCTCTCTCGATCGTTCTCAAAAAATCGATTTCCGGGATATTGTATACAATTTGCGGGCGTCAGGGAGCCGCTGTCAATAGGCTGGAGACTCCCGGAACTTCCGGGAGAGTTGGGATGTCCGACGCTTCACTTGAAATGGCCGCTGGGGAGGGAGTGGCGGCTTTGGTAGAAGTGAGCACAAGAGAGGGAGGGACGCGCTGATTTAAAACGGGCGAATCCTTGGTTAATGTGGCCGCCAGGGATGGAGTGAGACACTGACTTACAATGGCCACTGTCACACACAGAATCTATGGCGAAGGAGCATGCGGTGCCCATGGATACAATCCCGGGATCGAGTGTGTTATTGATTGTAATAACAGTATTTTAATTTGTGTTTTATATCGTCTACCATATTGTATATATGTTTTAATTCTAATAATGTTGTCATTGAATAAACTAATGTACGTATCTCAGATATTCACACATACACATATACATGTGGGTTTTGGGGAGGAGGGGTGAGGGATTTGGGAGCAAGAGGAGTGATGGGACGAGGAGTGGACTGATGAGCCGGTGAGCCTGGCGAAGTCAGAGGACGGAAAGGGGAGGGGCGGAAGTTCCTGTCACAAACTGGTGGCCGACACGGAGAAGATAATGACGGGGTGAGGAGGAGTGAAACGATGTGAAGGGAGGGGGAGTGCTCGGACGGGGATGGAGGGGATGTAATGGGAAGGGAGAGGATGTAATGGGACGGGAGGGAGTGGTCTGATTGGACAGGGTGGGGAGTGTGGGAGAGTGACTTTTTCAATAGTGGAAGATGAATGGGTGGTGACAATTGCCTTCGCAAATAAGACGAGCTGCAAGAAAGGCGGCGTGCTCGGAGGCAAGGGGGAGCGGGGGGGGGGAGCGGTTGGGGACACGGCCAGGGCTGATGAGACGGAGAGTTGAGTGTCCCAACAGAGGGAGAGAGGAGCGACTCACTCAACGACGGAGGGAAGGGATCGGGTGCGGGAGCAGAATTTCCCATCAGAAACCGTTCATCACCCAGGATGTGGTGCATGGCGGAAGAAAGGGGAAAGGGTGTCAGGAGTGATGGGGTGAGTAGGGGAGTGAATCACTGGGTAACAGAGACAGAGAGACAGGACGATGAGGAGAGGTGAAGATTGGCATCGCAAATTGGCAGCCAACCAGCATACGATGCAGAGCATCGAGGTGGTTGGGAGAGGAGAGCGAGGGGAGGGAGGGAAGGTGTTTGCAAGTGATGGGATGGGAAGGAGGGTGACAAGATGGTGAGTGTGAGGGAGTGACACACTTCATGGTGGAGGAAGTGGGAAGGAGGGTCTCACACTGTCACACAATGGCTGTCGGCAGAAGGTTAAATGGAGAGTCGGGAGATCGGGCACCGAGGGAAAGGAGAGGAGGGATGAGGATTTGAGATTGAATAAACAGGAAGGGAAGTGAGTGGAAGGTGATGAAAAGGGTGTGCCCCATTCTACCATGGTGGGAAAGCGGTTGTCAATGGTAACCATCACAAAATGGCCGCCAGCCAGGGTGAGATGGGCGGTGATAGAGGGGACAGAGAGCGGAGTGTTTCAGGAGTGACGGGAGCCGAGGGTGGGAGAGGGCGACTCGTAACAAGGGAGCTGGAACTGGGGGTGTTCCCATGGGGAGGAATGTGGCCAGCACCGCTACCCTCCTTCCCCCTCCGTCTCCAAAATCCCGCCTTGATTTTTCTTTCGGGCCGAGCCTCAGGTCGCTCGGTCTGAATCCCTCAGGCTGTCCCGTGGAGTGGGGCCCGTCAAAGGCAGGAGTGGGCGCTGGCTTGCGGGAGAAGACGGAGGCGAGATCTGGCGGCACGGGCTGGTTGGCGTGAATCACCACCATTTTCTGCAGGGTGGGGGAAAGGGAAGGATCAGATTGAGGAAGGGAGGGGAGAATGTGGAGGGCAGGGGAGAAAGTGAAGATGAGGAGAGATGTCACACTACCCACTCCCTCAGCCTCTCTCTCCCTCCCTGTCCCCTCTTCATCTCATCCCCCACCTCTCTCTCCCCACCCTATCCTTCTCTCTCCACCCCTCTCCCCACCCTATCCTCTCTCTCTACCCCTCTCCCCACCCTATCCTCTCTCCACCCCTCTCCACACCCTATGCTCCTCTCTCCACCCCTTTCCCCACCCTATCTTCCTCTCTCCACACCCTATCCTCCACCCCTCTCCCTACCCTATCGTCTTCTCTCCACCCCTCTCCCCACCCTATCCTCTCCCCACCCCTCACCCCACCCTATCCTCTCTCCACCCCTCTCCACACCCTATGCTCCTCTCACCACCCCTCTCCCCACTCTATCCTCCTTTCTCCACCCCTCACCCCACTCTATCCTCTCTCCACCCCTCTCCCCACCCTATCGTCCTCTCTCCACCCCTCTCCCCACCCTATCCTCTGTCCACCCCTCTCCACACCCTATGCTCCTCTCTCCACCCCTCTTCCCACCCTTTTATTCCTTTTCTGCCCCAGCTCTCTAAACTGTCTAGTCTATCAGCAATAACAGGAACGATTCTCTGATCCCCGATAAAGTATGAAATTATAAGTATTATCTCGGATAAATTCCCTCGCGTAAATGACAGTGATGTGCGAGTTTGAACAATCGTTGTCAGACGAAAAATACAGACATTGGCAAGAAATTATTCCGTTTTAGGGTAGCAGGCAATCATATGTGCGGTACCGGACAGAATGGAGCCTGTCTGTCACGATATAGACTGTATCGATTATGTCGATTAGATCGGGACCGGGCGTTTTATTCTTTTCTGGCGTTCCCGGTGAGGTGAAGTTGGGCGATGTGGAGAATTATGAGGATGGGTTTTACTGTTCCCGCGAGGTGAAATTGGTTGATGTGAGAATTATGCGGACGAGACATATTTATTTGGCGTCCCGGGCGAGGTGAAATTGGGCGATGTGGAGAATTATGAGGACGCCGGGATGATCCAGTGCAATTTTGTGAATCTCGATGTGTGCGAAAATCCATGGCAATTAATAAATAACGCGGATAAATGTACTGTATGGGGAAAATTAAAAGCGAAGTGTTACCAAAATAGCGACTTGCATAATATATTGGAAACTTCTCGTGCGCCAATTCTCAGGTCACCTGGAACACTGTTCACTGTTCACGTGTAAATAGGACAACCCGTCAGATTCAGAGATGGTCAGTTGATATTCTCAGCAAGTAACTTTTATCCCCCTGTCAGAGTAATGTTTTCCTACTCCAACTTCGTCTCGACATTATGAGGCAAAATTTGGAGTGTCGCATGTAACTTGTGCTCCGTGCTTAAGAAAAACCGACTCGCAATAGAGGAATGTTCACCATCTTAGCTTCTGACGTGGCTGTACTGTGACGGCGATTGGATCACGTGGACTGGACCCTCCGTCACGAAGCTAATGCATTCAAACAATGACCTGTGCATTCATTCACACTGAGCAAGATGAATGATTGGCAAATATTGCAGATAATCTCTATCTGAGTTTACATGGTCGGCACAACATTGTGGGCCGAAGGGCCTGTAATGCGCTGTAGATTTCTATGATTCTATGATTGACAGACCGGGTGCAGGGAATATGTATCCTGCACCGTGCAGTCGAAGCCTAGGAGGCAAAATATCAGAAGAATGAATACACTGCTCACGACGGATATCAGATGAAATTCCTTAACGCTCTTGAGTGGAGAATCATTGGAATCCGATAACAGTGAATCTGAGGTTAATAGTAACTGAACCTTACCCTTGATGGGTAGTGGAGGGCGATTAAGTTCGGGGTGCCTGATTGCGAATCATAATGTTTATGTCATTCCGTTTTCCTTCTCCAGTGAATTTAGTGGCGATTGTCATCCTGTCCCGGGGAAAGTGCGGCCTCTCCTTCTGCACCACGCGGTACCTGGTGACCATGGCAGCGGCGGATCTACTGGTCATTATCACTGAGGCAACACGAGTATATCTGCAGATTCTGGAAATAAATAAAAACACAAAATGCTGGCAGAACTCAGCAGGCCACAGCATCTATGTGAGGAAGTATCCTGATGAAGGGTTTCGGCCCGAAACGTCGTCACTACCTCCTCCCATAGATGCTGTCTGACCTGCTGAGTTCTGCCAGCATTTTGTGTTTTTAATTATCACTGAGGTCGTTTTATGTCAACTTCATTATCATTATTTTCCCGTTTGTTTCCTGAACGTCACCTCTGTGTGCACTGTTCTCCGTGTCCTGTCCCACACTGCCGTGAACTGTACCGTCTGGTTCACCGTCACTTTCACCTTCGATCGGTTTGTTGCCATTTGCTGTCAGAAACTGAAAACAAAGTACTGCACGGGGAGAACGGCGGCCGTGGTTCTAGCGCCATCTAGCGGTCTGTTCCGTCTGAAAAACGGCCCACTCCACTTACAGAGAGATCATTAACAATGTACCATGGTTCTGTTATCCGAAGCCAAGTTACTTCACTGAACCGGCGTGGGTGGCGTATGACTGGTTTGACATGACTCCGTTCCTCCCATTCGATGTAGTTCTGCTGCTCAAAGCTCTGACACTCAGGCACATTTTAGTGGCCAGTCGGGTCCTTAGGGGGCTGAGGGGTAAGAGCAAGGGGGGAAACAGCAGTGAGCCGGAGATGGAGAGCCGGAAGAGGGTCTGTGGTTTTGCTCTTCACCCTCTCCGGCAGCTTCATCCTCCTGTGGCTGACGAATGTTGCAGAATTTATCTCCAACTATCATCACCGGGATAGGAACACAGGGGAATGACTCGGAAATTATTTACACCTATGCCGGATATTTGCTGAGGAATTTCAGCTGCTACACGAACACATTCATTTACGCCGCCACTCAGTCCAGATTCCGAGAGCAGGTGAAAAGCGCGGTGAAATATCCGTTCATTTCAGTACTCCGGTTCATTAACAGAGCAACCCCCTAACGAAGCACAAACCTGCTCACAGTCAGACTCGTTACGCTGTATATCCATCTCCCATTGGTGACGGAATTCTCATTCCCGGGTCAATGTGTCCGGTGAATGACATCATCCTGCAATATCCGTGTATGAGCAGTAATGCCACCCCTCCTCCCCTCCCCCCCCCCTCTCTATCCCCTTTAAAGCATTGAAATCCAGGAATATTGAGAATCCATTCCTGCCCTGGTGCCAGCCAAATCTCCGTAATGGCCCCTACATCATGATTCCATGTATGTATCCAAGCTCTCAGTTCATTCCTGATGCTTCTTGCATTGAAATACACACACTTTAGCCCTTCTACCTTACCACCTTTACACCCTTTATTCTGCTTCTCTTTCCTGAAAGTATCTCTATATGTTAGATCTGGCATTACTCCATGCACTTCTTTCACTGCTCTATCGCTCTGGGTCCCATCCCCCTTACAAATTAGTTTAGAGATGCTTATTTTTTTCTGTAAGAATGCAGCATTATTTGAAGATATGTAAACTGCATCAATTGTCAGTTGTGAGCAGAAGTTATCAAGCTCGAGGTTACCTTGACAGAAACAGATATTCGCAGTGGCGACTAAGGGGTGCACTCTGGTTTATTTCAGGCTGGAGAGGGGTGTGGAGTTTTGAAACCATTGACTTTCAGCGCCACCATTGTTAATTGAGCACATCCGGAGTGGTGAATCACACACCGCTGGTCATACCTTTTCTGACCGTCCACTCACTGTCTAGACTCGTCCCATTTATCAGCATTCGGCAGTTTCAATGCTCATCCACTGCGTTAATGCTGTGAAGGGACCTGCCTCTACGACCACCTTGGGCAGAATGATCCAGAGTTTAACTACATTTGAGTGAAAACTCTCTTCTATGCACTACTTGATCTTTCATCGATCCCGTTATTGTTACTATTCTAAAGACCTGTTGAGTATATGCCTGCAGGACAATAAATCTCGGTGTGTCATGTATGTACTCTAATAATAAAATTTACTTTGACTATTGCTACTTGACATGTAGATCAATATTTTGCTTGAGAACGTATAGGGTACAGTTAGCAAGTTTGCAGCAAGTGAGATCGAACACTTTTTTTAAAGGCAGTATGTATAAACATTCCCCTTTGTTTCTTTTTCTGCCTTCGGCCTCCCTTCCCCTTACTAGCTTCCCTCTCCTCCCTCATTGTACTCATTGGTTAAGTTTGAAAGGTCATAGATTTTAGGGGAATATGAAGGGGAACTTCACTCAGGGGTTGGTGGGGTGTGGAATGAGCTGCCCACGGTAGTGCTAGATGCCAGTCTGATTTAAGCACTAAAGAGCCGAGGCAGCAGAAACCAAATAAAAGTTCAGACGTGAGGAAATCTGCAGAGGCTGGAAATTCAAGCAACACACACAAAATGCTGGTGGAACGCAGCAGGCCAGGCAGCATCTATAGGGAGAAGCACTGTGGACGTTTCGGGCCGAGACCCTTCGTCAGGACTAACAGAAAGGAAAGATACTGAGATTTGAAAGTAGTGGGGGAGGGGGGGAAATACGAAATGATAGGAGAAGACCGGAGGGGGTGGGATGAAGCTGAGAGCCGGAAAGGTGATTGGCAACAGTGATACAGAGCTGGAGAAGGGAAAGGATCATGGGACGGGAGGCCTAGGGAGAAAGAAAGAAAGAAAGAAAGGGGTAGGGGAGCACCCGAGGGAGATGGAGAACAGGCAGAGTGATGGGCAGAGAGAGTGAAAAAAATCACGAACAAAAAAATATGTCAGGGATGTTGTAAGAAGGGGAGGAGGGGCATTAACGGAAGATAGACTCGATGGGCCGAAGGGCCTATTTCATTGCCGGTGTGCTCTATGTGCCTAATAATATTCTGATTTCCTGCCAGCAGCCCTACACACCTCCTGCTGCGCTCCACCCTCCCGATTCCCATCCTCCTTTGACCCCGACAGATGTACAAAGATCAAGAGGTATTGCAGATGCTGGAAATCTAGAGCGATGCACACAATGGTTGTGCATTTCTACACTCAGCAGACTTTTCGGGCCGAGATCCTTCATCGGGACTGGACACGCAGCGGGAAAGACTGGAGATGACGCGTTACAAACTCGCTTTCCTCTCAAGATTGACAACTCCGCACGGTGTGAAGGTCTCTGACAGTCTAGATACATATATGTGGCTATGACGTTTGCATAGTACTGTATACTTGGGGTAAATAGAGAACTGATTTGTCTTCATGCTTGGCTGTAGGCTGTAGGTGCGGAATAGACAGCGTTAGCCTTAAGGAAGATCAATGTATAGAATCACTAAAAATGATCGAAATGTTAAATTAATACATCTCTTCTACAGTTACTCCTGAGACGGACATAGTTTGTGAGTTTCCCCGGAGGAAACTGTGCTGTCTGAGGCATATCTACGTTAGAATGGATGACGTGCTGGAGGTCATCATGAATGCCCCCAGATCCTCGCCATCCTTATCCCAGGATATTATGAGAAAGAAGAGCGCAGGATGTTGCCACCTTGGCAGAGATCTTTGCGCCTGCCTGATCAAGAAGCAATGACTTGAAATGCCAGCAAACATCTAATGTTGTACCTTTATATGGGAAACTGAGACCAGACAGGGACTGAGTGGTAGATGAGATTTACAACGGTGGAGAGTCAGTTAATGGATGGGATTCAGATGGGCAGAATTTAGCTGCAGAGGCAATTAGTGTCTCCGGTAGGGCATCAATTTGACCGAGTGGGTAAAGAAGAGACAGGAGGAATGGAAAGTATGGAGGTGTGGGGTATGCACTTTGGAACGATCGATTAAATTTCAGAGAAGTTTCCAACTGAAAAGAAAATTCAGAAATAAGAGATGTACGTGGACTTAAGAGTCTTTGACTGGATTCCTTGAAGGCGAACTTGTGAGTTAATTCGACAGTAACGAAGGCAAATGCAATGCTGGCATTCATTTCAAGGGGAGTCGAATTTGATGCCACAGAAATGCTGCAGCGTAAGCCATTGGATGTAGTGACGCAAAAGCTTGAAATGTTCTTGATTGGTGTGGGGGGTTAACGGCTTTCGGGATAAAGAAGGATATTGTGGTTGTGGAGCAGAACAAAGGACAAAGAAAGGCTGAGGAACTCGGTGGAATGAAGAGCCCAGTTCTGCTCGTGTGTCTTGTTGGTTTGATCATCAGCTCATCCCATATGACCATTTGAATTAACCGCCAGGCCTCCGCCTGAAGTTTACTGATGTGCCTATGCTCGCTTCTACAGTTGGTGTTCGTCAAAATTCTATGTTAACCTACGATACAATACCCAGTGAAATGAGGAATACAGGCAGCTACTTCACAATGTCGGGAAGCTACCTTGAGAATTAGACTGTCCGTTGCGGGTGCTGAAGGATCTGTTCCTGAGCTGTTTCTCTCTCGGGCTCTAACCAAGTTTATCCTCGCCTCTGCCACGTTCTCTGACGACGGCCCGTTCGGTGGTAATATGATGGAAAACAGTGAGACCGCCTCTGAGAAGAACTTAGATATTCTGTTTATTAATTATTTGAATAATTGACGCGAGCGGATATTTCGCTGCGTTGATGAACTGCTCTCTGAACTTGGACTGAGTTACCCCGTAAATAAACGTGTTTGTGCAGCAACTTAATACCATCAGCATGTCTCCGGTGTGTTGAAATATGTATTCCGAATCGTTGTAATTATTCTGATCCAATCTGGAAATCGTGTAATAAAGGAATTCGGCAACAGACACCGACCACAGGATGATGAAGCTTCCGGAGATGGTGAGAAGTAAGATCACAGACCTCCTCCTGCTCTCCATCTCCGGGTCTCTGCGGTTCTCCACCTTACTCTGTCCTCTCAGCCCCTTACGGACGCGACTAGTGACTAAAATGTGTCTGACTGTCAGAGCGTTGAGCAGTAGTATTAACACGAACGGGAGTAATGGCGTTAGAACTGTAGAAAGCCAGTCATATCCCACCCAGCTGGGATCGGTATAGTAGCCCGGCTTTATAATACAGTCCCAGGGTATATTGTCAATCACTTTCACAGAGTGATATATGAAGAAGTAGGGCACATTTTTAACACAGAACAGAACGCCGGTTGTTGTTAGAACCACAGCCACAGTTTTCCCGGTGCAATACTTCGCTTTCCGCTTCTGACAACAGATCGCGACAAACCGATCAAACGTGAAAGTGACGGTGAACCAGACAGAACAGTCTGTGGCTGCCATTTCCAGGGCGGAGATCGCACTGCACACCGGGGTGATGTCCAGGAAAGTCCCGGGGAAGTAATAATAACTGACCCGCCACAATATGAGTTCAAAGATGATGGTAAGAAGGTCCGCCGTTGCCATGGCCACCAGGTAGCTAGTGGTGCAGGTGGAGACGCCGCATTTGCCCCGGGACAAGATCACTATCGCCACCAAATTCACTGGGGGAGCAGCAAAAAAAAAGAGTTAATAGCTGTTTCGTCGCTCTCTATGTCGCAGGACAGAAATAAGCGGGTAACTGAGAACAATGAAACTTTGCAGGTAACTCATTTCTGGAGGATTCAGAGTCGTAGAGCGGGAGACCCGAATGCCTCAGACGAGTGCAATCTGCGCGATAGGGTCCGATATGCGGTTCAGGGAGAGGAGTAGTGTTTGACAGTGTTTAGCAGCTGATCACCGACGGCGGTTTGGAGAAATCAATATAAATTTCCCACAATCGCGGTTTCAAATGAGGTGCAAAGCCTGGACGCCTCAGCAACTTTGTCACGATGGAGATCGCTGTGTTCTCGTCACCTATGTTAGGTCAGTCTCCCCATACCGCGAGGCCGCGCTCCCCCCCTCCTCTGTCAATTCACAAATATCAAAGCCAATGTATTTCACCCGTTCGCATGACTTAGTATTATTTCCCTCGGGATCAATAAAGTTTGTCTGTCTGTCCCCTCCTCGACTCTGGATGGTCAAGAGTCCACAGCGGCCCAGCATGGCTTTTCTCTTCTAAAGTCACCAACTACTCTCGGCCACTGTTTCCTGTACGCAATGCAAGGCATACAACCAGAAAACTTCAATTTTCACTTTGAAAAATTTTGCCGACCCTCTGAGTGTTCAGCTATTTCGCACGTTCCTGCTAAAGCCATCAGACTTCCAAAGCAAAGACAATATCGACACCTCAAAATATTTGCCACTTTCGGTGGTTACTCTGAATGACTGCAGCATTATTCTAAATGCTTCGACGCGTATGGTTCCAGAGCGGAGTATCGCATATCCTTAACCCGACTGACCTCTAAAGGAAACCCCTCTTCACTTCATGAATAATAAGGCGTGGAGAAAAACAAATCAGGTTGACTAAAATGCAGACAGACACTTATTCTAATGTTAGAACCTCCTCACGATGATACGGAGTCAAACTCACAAGTGATTTCTACCGTTCTCCCCTGAATCACACCGGTGATCCGCTTCCCGCATCCCCTTCAACTCTCAGCAAATCCTTAGAAAACAGCGCAATACGTTCCAATTTGAACTTAAAGCAAGTTTCACTTTTAATACGGATAACAGCAAGTCGGCCGTAAAGGTGCCGAGTGCGCAGGATTGTCGGAGTTAACTTCGACAGCGGCTTTACGCTGATAAATGAAACTTCCTTTCAATGATTCCATCTCCCAGATCTTCCACTCCACGTCCATTGCAACGTCCAGTTGGATTTTATCCGAGGGCACAGATTAAATTGCAAGGGAATTTCTGAACGAGCACAGAGTTTTTTCACAATGTCTGCACCGCACTCACTGATACACCGGCCTCACAACTCGGTCACTAACTGAAGGAGTTCAAAGACCGCGCACACTGAACTGCAAACATTTGTTCACCTATGTTCTTACCAGGAACACCGATAACGGCAATGATCATGTAATATATCTTTCTCACACGGTAAAACGTTTCTAGCATGCTCCGTGAGATTCAGTCTGTCTTCCAGCTGCCCGCGATCTCGCCCAAGAAACTCTGAGTTGATGGATCTCCACGGTCATTCATTTATACTCGCTCCAGCACACTGAATATTCAATACTACACAAGGATGACGTGTCTTCCAACAGCTGGGGTAAAAATAAACATGATGTCATTCAATTAAAATCCCAGTTGTGATGAGGTGTGGATAGGTTGACACGAAATTGCAACATCTCAAAGATGAAGAAATGACGATTGCAGAAGTCAGTGAATGTTGTTGTGAAACGCTCTCAGGCACATCTCTCGGTTTCATGATTGTTCTTGTTGATCTTGTCCATTCCGAGCATCCATGGACTTTGTCACCATAGACCAATGTTATACTGTCAATGGGCTGTTCTGTTTCACTCTGGGAATTGTCCCGGTTATAGATCTTGCAATAGAAATATGTGCTACACCTCAAATTCCGTCCAGGTAGCCTGCAATCTCATGGCAAGAACATCGATTTCCGTTGAGTTCCGGTATTTTCCCCTCCTTCCTTTCCCCACTTCGGCCTCTTATCGCTCCGCCTGATCTGCCCATCGCCTTCCCATGACGCCCCTCTTCCTTCCCTTTTCCTTGGATCCACTCTCCTCTCCTATCAGCTTCCTTCTTCTGCAGCCCTTTGCCTTGTTCACCTATCATCACCCAGACTGTTATTTCGCCAACCTGGCAACACCCATTCCATTCTAGCTTGTCCTTCCCTCTCCGCAAGAGTTTCTTATTCTGCCATCTTCCTCCTTCCTTTCTACCCCCTGATGAACGGTCTTTGCCCGAAACGACGTCTGTTTGTTCATTTCCATAGATGCTACCTGACCTGCGGAGATACCCCCAGCGTTTTATATGTGAATACAATTGATATACATGCAGTCTTTCGTGTAGTAAACCAGCGGCCACCAATGCTCGCACCGGTATGAAGCAAAGTAATTCAACCGCCGTACACATGACCCTCGAATTGGTGTATATGTTTAAACCGACATAGCATCTGCATTCATTGCATTTGTATCAACAATTGTTTGGCAGATGCGCTAAATTGCTAGCGTTGTTGATAGTGTTGTACACAATGGCATTTGCCTATTTGATACTTCCATTGTAAACACAACGCAACATTGTTTATTCTGATTTTATGTTCCTAATATGCCACCTCGATTTACTTATGTATTGGATGGTCTGAACAGAATGGCTCATGAGAAGAGCCCTTCACTCAATGGGTCGTCGGTTGTGGGATTAAATTGGTCATTGTGTCAGATAGTCAGCGAAGGGCAGTCAGGTGTCAATATTGATGTACGAGGTTACCTTCCATGAGTGAGTATGGCTGGGATATTCACAAAGAGTGACGGGGTTCTCGGGAGTGCTGATGTGGACACGAAGAAAGAAATGGAAGTCCAAACATCAGTAAAGGTATGGAAGCAGATTTACAATGGGACATCCAATACGTTCTGAACAGATGCCGTCACGGACGGGAAAAGTCATGATGCAAAAATATATAATAGTAGTCTGATTTTCTGCTCTCCGTGAGTGATGGACGTGATTGCTGTGGAGCCGCTGCACAAGTGTTTCACCAGGAAATTGTCGAACATGGAACATTTCCGATATCAGCCGAGAATCTGTCATTCTCTCCTTCAAGCGGAGGACCAGAGGGTGTTACACACTGAAGCTAAACTATTATTAGTGACAGTCTTGTAAAAGTCTGGGGTACCACTGGTCAAAATTTATGTTACTTTGAATAATTAAGTGAAGAAAAGTTGAAATGATCTCCAGAAGTCATAAAGTTATTGATGCAACTTTTTTTCATCATTTTAAGCAAGTTTAGTATATTATTTTTGTTTTGTACAATTTTAGAGTGACAAATAGGAAAGGAGCACCATACAAAAGTTTGGGTACCGCAAGAGATTTGAGCTCTGAGATAACTTTGACCAAGTTCTCAGACCTTAATTAGCTTGTTAGTGCTGTGCCCTGCCGACCGAGCCTACTGCACTTTCAGGGTTCACAATGATGTCTCCACTACATTGGAAAATAAAACACAACCTGGATTTGCTCGGACTGCGAGCATGGTTGATCCTGAGCTCATCACAATTTAATACTTAATCCACTGATATTCAGACTTCTTTCCTCTGTCTGGGGCCTTCTCCACTGCCATCGTAGGCATAACATAAATGAGGAGAACGGCATCTCATCTTCCGACTAGACACCTCACAATGATAGAGAACACACTGCTATTTTTTTCTTATTCTGGCTGAATTACCTTTTGCTTTTACTCCGATGATGGCCATGACCTCTTCCTGCCCCGGTACCACAAAATCCTAAATAACGGCCAGTATTTCGCATAAAGTTCCATGGTCTAATTGATCTTTCACCGCTCTGTCATCTCCATGTTGAAAATTGGCACACTTGCACACTTGACTCAATCCCGTGGGTTAGGGTTAACGGGGATTCACTTTCTACAGACTCTGCTACTTTGGAGGTGTTCTAACAATTTTTCTCTTTCACACCTTGGAATGACATTGTATCGATACACACTTTTGGGAAAAATAATGTGGCCTACATTGTCAAATGCCTGAGGCCAAACCAGGCCGATCTATGGAAGTGGGTAAAGTGGAGGCATTGGTTGACGTGCAAACACGAGGAAATCTGCAGATGCTGGAAATTCAAACAACCAGACACTCAAAATGCTGGAGGAACACAGAAGGCCAGGCAGCATCTATAGTAAGAAGAGCTGTCGAAGTTTCGGGCCGAGACCCTGGTTGACGTGGTGTAATGACAGGTGAATCATCCTCGTGGATGAAATGTACATTGTGGAAAGGGACTGTGTTATAAAAGAAGAGTAAATACCTGTGTGTGCGCCCAGTAAGTTTGTACCCACCACAAAGAGTCAACGCATGGGAAAGGTAATACTGGGGGAAAGTAATCCACGCTGGCCGGGCGCTCCTCGACATCCTGATATAAACTTCAAGATCCCAACTTTGGGTCTTTCACTTCCGCGATGGCTGGTCTCCACAGAGTTGTCGCTCCGTGTACTCCTGAAAACCTCTATTCCTCTCTTTCGCTTATCACATTAATCTGATAGCTTTCAGTATCGTTGACTCAAACTTTATGGCCCTTTCCCCCGACATGTGATCTTGGTAACTGATTTTGTCCTTCCCAACTCAGACTGGTTCAAGCCAGACACTCGGCGCAGACCACCAGGTCACAGGCTGTTCCATCTCATCTGAAAATGGTTTGCTTTCGATCATCAAAAACAAAAGCACTCATTGTGTCCACCTTTAGTTGTTTTGATGAAGCCATCCCTGAGAACGGACCTCCATTACTGCGATCACATGGCAAGAACAAAAGCATCTTCTTTGTCTATTTCCATTGCCTTTGCCTCGTTTCTGCTCACTGATTTGCAGATTATAGTTTTCTGGACAACATATATGTTCGTCTGTCGATATGCGTGTCTGCACATCTACCTATCTATCCATCTATCTCTCTAACTATCTGGCCGTCTGCCGGTGTGCCTGTCCTCTGCCTGCCTGTTTCTCTGTCTGTTTGTCTGCGTAACTATATATCGTTCATCTACTTCTTCCCAGATATTGTGACTTTGATCAAGCGCACTTCACAAGAGTGCGGACAATGAGAAGCCGTTTTGAATATTTATATACTTCTTTTCTCAATCTTACCGGATTGATATCCACAAGGTAGATACGCTGTGACATGGGAGTGATGTCAGTTCATCATTCAATTGTCACTTCAAGGGTATTTACAAAGACCGACTGAATTCCATGATCCAGTAGACAGCGAGTCGGCAGAGTGTAATCCCTAACTTGCTGTCCCAGTTTTAACTGTATTGATGACATATGGTTTGTTGGACATGGAGTACAACAATGAAGTGAAGGTTCACGTGAACTGGCTGAGCAAATGAAGCACAGTGAGTGGACAATCAGCTCAAATGAAAATACAAGTTCTCAGCCCTAATGTGGTGTCTGGACATACAACGTAATAATGTAAAAGAATGAATGCCGTTCTCACTTATCAGACTGCCTATTATTGCTGTCATGTTTATTCATGGAAAGTCCCTGCATGAAGTCCTCGTACTGAGCGCTCAGGGCTCAATCGGAAGAGTTAAATTTTTCGTATCACTGTTTGGGATTTCGCCAATGGATTGTGTTTATATCGTTTTGTTAATTTTGAGTCTGAGTCTGAGCTAATTCCAGACTTTACTCTGCATTTGAGTTCATCCTGATCCAAACCTCTCTCGTTACGTTCACAAGATGAGACGGCTCCTGTGTCATCCAATCTCAAGATCGCTGTGTCGTTCGACCCACAACCGATATAAAATGTGACCAGGATGTGGAGGACTTTTAAGTGGAAACTAATCAACAAACTACTAGTGTCCGCGAACGAAGCAACCTTGAATGGCTCCCCGAAAGTCTTTTGAATTTTGGAGGAAAATAAAATGACCGTGAGAAACACAGACTACTGCAAGTCGAATACGCTGCACAGTAAAATTCTGAGGTCAAGATCTAATGTGACAGCTGAAACTATATGGTCGTAATTTTGCACGTTGCGACATCCCGTCTCCACTAGCAATGAATATCCTTGTTAATACACAAACACACACACACACACACACAGACACACACACTGTAGTAGATATTTAATGCATTTTTAGTTTTTTAATTGTTGGACTTTAATTATTTTTACACATTCACCAACAATAATATGCTAATCTTGACATCAAATGCACGTTTTTGTTTAATCGCGTCCATAATCGCGAAGACTTAACGCACACACACGCTGCTAAGATTCAGTTTTAATCGGAGAAGATATACAAATTCTGTTGCTCTGCCCCGATGCAGCTTCATGGGGAATAAATAAATATCTCCGAGTCTAAAAATACTTCAGTCACCTTGTCAAACTGAAATGCAATATTTACATTATTAGCAACACCTTTCAATTATAAATTTATTTTTTAATGACGACGTGCTTTATGGTGCAGTCTACTGGAAGACAAAGCGATGTTTTGCAATCGTCTTCCCTAAATATTATTTAGGGATATTTATAATCTATTATATTTATATTATATTTATATTTATTTTGATATTTATTATAATATTATAATTTCATATAATTATAGTAATTATAGTCATTTAGCGGATTTATTTAAATTAGTATCGCTATTTTCTTCATCTCTGAGAGTAGTGAATCCAGTAAAATCTGCAGGTGGTTGTGAATGACAGTATTATGTACACATGGTTATGGAAATGTGTTTGACGTATGAGTACGATTGGCATCTCAGGCTGACCGGGTCCGAATGCGCTGTTAAAGAGGAAATTAAGTGAGGAAGAGAGTTGTACCACCGACTGCGGTGAACATGACAGTAGTTGACAGGGAGGATTTCACTTTGAAGGCGACGAAAAGCTGGTCCTCTCGGATCAATTTAAACAGGGATGATCATTTTCAGAGTTCAAAGTAAATTTATTACGAAAGTAGCCACATGTCACCATATGGGTGGAAACGACTAGCCACATTTTTGCGGGCATACTGAAATAATCCCAGTAACCATAACGGAATCAATGAATGTCCGCACCAACAACGCTAAGCGAACGAGTGCAAAATACAACAAAATGTGCAAATACAAACATAGTAAATAATAAGATTAATATAGGCCCTCCTTGAGAGCATTGCAATTCTGATAAGAAGAGTACGCTACTAAACGGAAGTGAGAGCACATCCTAGAAAAGTCAAATGTTTCAAAGTTGACAAATCCAAAAGAAGAGACCTCGGGGACGCGGATCTCAGTCTAATTTCACAAACAGGCGAGTTTTAACAGTCTCCGAAAAACCAGCCTTACACGTGTTATATGTTCCTCACACCGGTTAGAAAAGATCAAACTGTCATCGAGATACCCTCACTATATAGCATGTCATGGCACCGATGGAGCAGTAGTGTGGTTGCCATCTATTTGCTAAACACCTCAAGGAAGTCGGAACACTCGGGGGTGGGGACGTATTTGACATCATCAGACGTCACAGACTTAGTAAATTAATGGAAAGTACTCTTAGATAGACAGGGTCTGATTAGGAACAGTCAACAGAGATTTGTGCGTGGAAGGTCATGTTCGACAAATCTTATTGAATTTTTGCAACATTTCTTCATAGGCTTTCTACATATTGTGTCAAAAATCCTTCCTGAACACACCTAACGTGGAAGCATTGGAATGGGTACAGAGGAGATTTACCAGAATGCTGCCTGGTTTAGAGAGTATGGATTATGATCAGAGATTAAGGGAGCTAGGGCTTTACTCTTTGGAGAGAAGGAGGATGAGAGGAGACATGGTAGAAGGGTACAAGTTATTAAGAGGAATAGACAGAGTGAACAGCCAGCGCCTCTTGCCCAGGGCACCACTGCTCAGTACAAAAGGACATGGCTTTAAGGTAAGGGAAGGGAAGTTCAAGGGGGATATTAGAGGAAGGTTTTTCACTCAGAGAGTGGTTGGTGCGTGGAATGCACTGCCTGAGTCAGTGGTGGAGGCAGATACACTAGTGAAGTTTAAGAGTCTACTGGACAGGTATATGGAGGAATTTAAGGTGGGGAGTTATATGGGAGGCAGGGTTTGAGGGTCGGCACGAAATTGTGGGCCGAAGGGCCTGTAATGTCCTGTACTATTCTGTGTTCTATCAAACTCCACTCCATCTAAACCCCTAGCACTACGGAGATGCCAATCGATATTTGGGACATTAAGATCTCCCATCACGACAACTCTGTTCTTCTTACACCTTTCCAGGATCGGTTTCCCGATCTGCTCCTCGATGTCCCTGTTACTATTTGGCCGCCTATAAAAAACACCCGGTAAAGTTTTTGACCCGGTTCTGTATCTACAGAAAGGAGTAACTAGCGGCGTCACGGGGAATGACTAGCTTCATGAAGATTTTGCACATTTACTTGTACACGCAATCTGGACTGAGTCTCTCACTTTAACGTTTATACAGCCTGAGTGTGTTGGGACGTTACGTTGACAGATATTACTGATACCCGTCTCAGAGTCGGCGTATAATTAATGAACACATCCGTAGCCTTCAAATAGAACACAACCCAGAGGTGTTGCTGTTCATATTGGATGGTTTTGATGAATTCAATGACAACATTGATTTTGCTGACAGCCGGAGAGACAGAGAACCCCAATACACATGCACAGATCCTGCATTCCGGTGCAAGATGTCTGACATTGTGTACAGTTTAATCCAGGGCATGCTGCTCCCAGGGTGTTCAGTGCTGGTGACCACCCGTCCCACTGTGTTATTGACGACGCTGAACCTAAGTGAAATAAACTGGGAGATTCAGGATTGAAACTGATGTCTGCGTCTCTGAGGAACCCGGAGTGTAAAATACAGACACTGGTGTTAAGTACCTGACTTTGGGAGATTGCGTACAGAGTCACTGGGTGTTTGACACTGAATATTAATGTGATCAGTAATTGTGTTACTGATAAACACTGGGAATTTGTACCGTCTCCTGTCTCTTTGTGTCCTTCACCCTCACTCTCTCTCATCTTCAGGCTGCCCAGTATCTGCTTCACAGATTCTGGTGCCGAAGATCTCGTCTCTGCTCTTAGTACAAACCCATCAGTGACGGTGCTGGATCTGGTATCAAGTTGACTGACAGGCTGATCTGTCCCCGCTCTCCACAGCCTCATATTGACCCTCCCGATCGGATGAGTGTTTGTGTTACCAATGTGATAAAATTTCAGCCGATCCGTGGGTTTTCTGGCAATATTTGTCAATGAGTGTTATTGAAACATTAACCCACTGTCCTGTTACTGACACTGTTGTGTAATCTGTTTATTTCATCTGTATCCTTCCATCTGTTTTAGTCTGCAGTACAATCAGTTCAGTCAGAAATGGAAGAAGGAACTGAGATCTCTGCAGGAACCCAGACCCGAACTGAGAGTGAGTTGTGAACATCCGAATGTGTGAACCGTGGTTTGGGATTGGGACATTTTGGCCGCTTCCCCGCCGACCCATTCAAAGCCATCCTCCCCTTTAACGGCCGCGCTCCGGGTTTCATTCCCAACTGTTCCATCGGACCCCAGCTCCAGCCGAACGCTGTGACATTGATGCAGCCCCGCAGAGAGGCTCATTCCTCATCCTCTTATCACTCACGGGGTCAGACACACAGTGAAGCTCATTCAGCCTCGTCTCCTCAGACACTGAGTGAAACTCCCTGCACGTTCTATTAAGCATTCCGGGGATCACAAACACAATGGAACTCGTTCCGCATCATCCCATCAAACACGCCCGACCCACAGAGTGAAGCTCCCTCCGCATCATCCCATCCCACACTCCTTGTGTCCGAAACAGAGAGCAGCTCCATCCGCATCATCCCATCCCACACTCCTTGTGTCCGAAACAGAGAGTAGCTCCATCCGCATCATCCCATCCCACACTCCTTGTGTCCGAAACAGAGAGTAGCTCCATCTGCATCATCCATCACACATTCCTCGGGTTCAGACACAGAGTGAAATTCCGTATACACCGTCCAATCACTCACCCCGGGGTCAAACACTAAGTGACGCTCTTTCCGCATTCTAGCTTCAAAAAAAAACCGGGGTCAGACAGAGGGTGAAGCTCCCTCCACACCGCCCCACCACACACTCCAGGGCTCAGACACAGAGTGAAGCTCACTCCCCACCGTCTCATCGCACACTCCAGGGGTCAGACACAGAGTGAAGCTCCCTCCACACCGTCCAATCACACACTTCCGGGGTCAGACAGAGAGTGAAGCTCCCTCCACATCGTCCCATCACACACACACGTGCTCAGATACAGAGTACAGCTCACTCCACACTGTCCCATCACACTCTCGACATGTCGAAAACAGTGAATCTCCTTCTACAGCGTCGCCATGGATGAAATGATTAAGCAGTGGATGAACATGATCTTCTATCGACATCCCCTCAATCGGAGCAGAGTAGATGTCGACAGGAAGCGTCCAAAACCTGTTTCAATGTTGGAGACCTCCTTCCAGAAACGGAGTGGTTGCTTGTGGTAAAAGGGTGTCAGGTGGTTAGCACAAAAATATCAAAATTACACAACAAAAGTCCAACAAATTCAAGACGATAAAAGTAGAAAATGCCGAGGAAAGCACAGAAGCTATCCAACACATTACAGAGTCCTACAACAGTTTAATTCAGTCTGATTTCTTACACAGGCAGAAATCAGTGGTAAGAGTCATTCACCAAAACCGTGCTTTACAATACAAACGCCTGATACTGAAGGTACTATATATTAGTATAAATACAGTGATAATAAACTTGCGACTGTACTGGGATGAATGCAGAGGAGATTCGACATTTATTTTCCTCGGGTGGAAATTTAATCGAAATCGTCAGGTGAGATGACAATCTTTCCCTGGAGCAGAGTGGGCATCTGGGTTTTCCATAGGAATTTGCACGATTATAATCAGAATGCATGATTTCTGCGGTGTTACATATTTCTCAACTATAGGGTTTTCTAACGCGAAGGACAAGTGTAAGGTTTACTGTAAGTTCGTGCGGACTGTTGACTTTCTTTTTCGTTTTATTCTTGTGCAAAAGTAACGAATGGCTTACATATCTGCCGAATTGGTCTTAAATGTCCTCAGATCCTGAACAGCCCTATCATTGTCTAAAGGGGTGTGGCTGTAACGGGAGCGGGAGTATGGCGAAGAAAATGCTGGAAAGAGCTGAGTAATTGTTAGGAGGTGGAGGTCGCGGGCTGCGGATGCCGAAGAGTCTGTTCCCGTGCTGTGTCTATCTCGGGCTATAAAACAGTTTATTTCTCACCTCTGCCTCGTTCTCCGGTGACCGTCAGTTCCATAGTAACAAGATGAAAACACTGCGACGGCCTCTGTGAAGATCTCTGTGTCTGACTGTCAGAGCGTTGAGCAGTAGTATTAACACGAACGTGAGTAATGGCATTAGAACTATGGTAAACCAGTTATATCCCAACCACCCGGGATCCCTATAGTAGCCTGGCTTCGCAATACAGTCCCAGGGTATATTCTCAATCACTTTCACAGACTGATATATGAAAAAGACGGGCACATTTTTAACACTGAACAGAACGCCGGTTGTTGTCAGAACCACAGCCGCAATTTTCCCGGTGCAATACTTCGCTTTCCGCTTCTGACAACAGATGGCGACAAACCGATCAAATGTAAACATGACGGTGAACCAGACAGAACAGTCACTAGCTGCCTGTCCCAGGACAGAGATCGCACTGCACACGGGGGTAATGTCCAGGAAAGTCCCGGGTAAGTGATAATAACTGACGCGCCACAATATGACCTGAAAGATGATGGTTAGTAGATCCGCCGTTGCCATGGCCACCAGGTAGCGAGTGGTGCAGGTAGAGAGGCCGCACTTTCCCCGGGACAGGATCACAATCGCCACTAAATTCACTGGGGGAACAGCAAACAGAATGAGTGAATTACTGTCTCACCGATCAGTGGGTCTCAGGGAAAGGACAAGCTGGAAATTGAGAACAATCACATTGTGCAGACAACTCATTTCTGGGGGTTTAAAAGGAGTAATGCGGGAATCCCAGATCCCTCTCACGAATGCATGCGGGGTGAACGGAGAAGGTACTCGATACTGGAAAACGAACAAGGTTTGGGAAGGAGGCGTTTTCAGCGGATCGCCGAGAGCGATTGAGATAAATCAATATAAATCGCCCCCCGTCAGGTTTTGGACTGATGTGTAAAACCTGGGTACCTCGGCAACTTTCTCAGCGATGCTGATTACCGCGTTCCTGTCACCTATGTCCTGGCACTCTCACTGTGCAGCGAAGTCCCGCTCCCTCCACCTCTGTCCATCTACAAAGTTCAAAGCAAATTCATTTCCACCGTTCCAATGCCTGCGTCTCCTTCTTGACCCCCCGTTTATCACCCGCACACAGCACCCCCCCCCCCCCCACCACCCACCTCCGTTTTGATGGCTTCTTTTAAATTCCGCAACTACCCTTGGCTGGGGTTCCTTCACACGCTCTCAACGAATCCGATCAGAAAGGCTCAATATTCGTTTTTGAGGTTTATGCTCGACCCGCTGAAGTTTAAACTATTTTGCACGCTAGTGCTTATATCATCAAATACAGTGTAGGTACTCCAAAAGGTCTGCCCCGTTTGGGGCCGCTCCGAATTACTTCAGCATTATTCTAAATGTTCCGAAGCATATTGTACAAGAGCGGAGTATCGCGTGCACCTTACCCCATCTGACCTCTAACGGACACCGCTGGGCTTGCTCTTAACTCCTGCTTCACTTCACGGATAACAGGGCGTGGTAATAAACCCTGGTACAAAACACGCACACAGGCCCTGACTTGACTTATATTCGGAGTCTGACTTACAAATGAATTGACCACTCTCCCCTGAATCACAAAGTCCATTCGCTTCCCGCTCTCCCTTCAAATTTGCAGGTATTTCTCTAATCAGAGCACAATACCTTGAATTTTGAATTTAAAGCACGTTGCTCTGATGAAACGGTATTAAACCAAATAGCCGTAAAGGTGGCGAGCGCGCTGGACTATCGGGGTTTACTTGACAGCGGCTTTGCATTGATAAATCACAACTGCCTGCTATGAATCTACAACATGAATCCATCTACCCGATCTTCCTCTCTACGGCCGCTTCAGCTGCCGGTTTACTTCCAGCAGAAGCCATGAATTAAAAAGCAAGGGAACTTCTGAAGGAACGCAGAGATTGGTCGCAATGTGAACACCGCACTCTCTGATACTCCGACATCACAGCGCTGCCAGTCACTGAACGAGTCCACGGACCGCGCACACAAAACTTAAAATGTTAATTTGCTTGTGCTCTTACCAGGAACACCGATCACGGCAATGACCAAGTACCATATCTTCCTCACACGGTAAAAGGTTTCACGCATGCTGTCTGATATTCACCCTGTCTTCTAGCTGTCCGCGATCTCGCTGGAGAAGCTCTGAGCTGTTGAATCCGCCCGCTCATTCATTTATACTCGCTCCATCGCACGAACTATTTAATATCACACAAGACTGACGTGTTTTCCAACAGTTGGGATTAAAATAAACATGATGTCATTCAAGTAAATTACCAAATGTGATGAGGTATGAAAAGTTTGACACGAAATTACAACATCTCAAAGATGAAGAAATTACGATTGGAGAAGTCAGTGAATGTTGTTGTGAGACAATCTCAGACTCATCTCGGTTTCACGATTGTTATTGTTGATCTTGTCCATTCCGAGGATCCATGGACTTTGTCAACATAGACCAATATTAAACTGTCAATGGGCTGTTCTGTTTCACTCTGGGAATTGTCTCGATATAGATCTTGCAACAGAAATATAAAATAAAGAATAAGATATTTGTAAGTTCCTGTAACATAGTGAAGAACCTTAAACTGATATCACATCCAGGCTTACACAGCTACTGAATGCACGTAAACGTTTAATCAAATTTACTGCAACACGCACAAAATGCTGGAGGAACTCAACAGGTTAGACAGCATCTTTGGAAAAGATTAATCTGTCGACCTTCCTGGCCAAGACCTTTCTTCAAATTAATTAACACTTCGTCGCTCCTCACCACCATCAACAGAAGCGAGATTTCCCAGTGGCAAACCATTTTCTTTCCGATCCCCGTTCACGGTCCGATATGTCGACCCGTGGCTTCCTCTCGTGCCACAATGAGGCTACTCTCAGGCCGGATGTGCTACACCTCAAATTCCGTCCAGGTAGCCTGCAATCTCATGGCAAGAACATCGATGTCCGTTGAGTTCCGGTATTTTCCCCTCCTTCCTTTCCCCACTTCGGCCTCTTATCGCTCCGCCTGATCTGCCTATCGCCTTCCGATGACGCCCCTCTTCCTTCCCTTTTCCTTGGATCCACTCTCCTCTCCTATCAGCTTCCTTCTTCTGCAGCCCTTTGCCTTGTTCACCTATCATCACCCGGACATTTATTTCGCCAACCTGGCAACACCCATTCCCTTCTAGCTTGTCCTTCCCTCTCCCCAAGCGGTTCTTATTCTGCCATCTTCCTCCTTCGTTTCTACTCCCTGATGAAGGGTCTTGGCCCGAAACGTCGTCTGTTTGTTCATTTCCATAGATGCTGCCAGAACTACGGAGATACTCCCAGCGTTTTATATGTGAATATAATTGATATACATGCAGTTTTTCGTGTAGTAAACCAGCGGCCACCAATGCTCGCACAGGTATGAAGCAAAGTAATTCAACCGCCGTACACATCACCCACGAATTTGTGTATATGTGTAAACCGACATAGCATCTGCATTCATTACATTTGTAACAACAATTGTTTGGCAGATGCGCTAAATTGCTAGCGTTGTTGATAGTGTTGTAGACAATGGCATTTGCCTATTTGACACTTCCATGGTAAACACAACACAACATTGTTTATTCTGTTTTTATGTTCCTAATATCCCACCTCGATTTCCTTATGTATTGAATGGTCTGAACAGAATGGCTCATGAGAAGAGCCCTTCATCAATGGGTCGTCGGTTGTGGGATTAAATTAGTCATTTTGTCAGCTAGTCAGCGAAGGGCAGACCGGGGTCAATATTGAGGTACGAGGTTACTTTTCATGGGTGAATATGGCTGGGAAATTCACAAAGAGTGACGGGGTTCTCGGGAGTGCTGATGCGGACAGGAAGAAAGAAATGGAAGTCCAAACATCAATAAAGGTATGAAAGCAGATTTACAATGGGGCATACAATACGTTCTGAACAGATGCCATCACCGACGGGAAAAGTCATGATGCAATAATATATAATAGTAGTCTGATTTTCTGCTCCCCATGAGTGATGGACGTGATTGCTGTGGAGCCGCTGCACAAGTGTTTCACCAGGAAATTGCCGAACATGGAACATTTCCGATATCAGCGGAGAATCTGTCATTCTCTTGAAGCGGAGGACCAGGGGGTGTTACACACAGCAGCTAAACCATTAACGGGGATTCACTTTCTGCACACTCTGCTACTTTGGAGGTGTTCTAACAATTTTTCTCTTTCACACCTTGGAATGACATCGTAGCGATACACACTTTTGGGAAAAATAATGTGGCCAACATTGTCAAATGCCTAAGGACAACACTGGCCGATCTATGGAAGGGAGTAAAGTGGCGGCATTGGTTAACGTGGTGTAGTGACAGGCGAATCACATCCAGAAAATCGCGAGAGTTCCTCGAGGATGAAATGCACATTGTGGAAAGCGACTGTGTTATAAAAGAAGATTAAATACCTGTGTGTTCGCCCAGTAAGTTTGTACCCGCTACAAAGAGTCAACGCATAGGGAGGGTAAAACTGGAGGAAAGTAATCCACGCTGGCCGGGCGCTCCTCGTCATCCTGATATAACCTTCAAGATCTCAGCTTTGGGTCATTCACTTCCGCGATGGCTGGTCTCCACAGAGTTGTCGCTGCATGTACTCCTGAAAACCTCTATTCCTCTCTTTCCCTTATCACACTAATCTAATAGCTGTCAGTGTCGTTGACTCAAACTTTATGGTCCTTTCCTCCGACATGTGATCTTGGGAACTGATTTTGTCCTTCCCAACTCAGACTGGTTCAAGCCAGACACTCGGATCAGACCACCAGGTCACAGACTGTTCCTTCTCATCTAAAAATGGTTTGCTTTCGATCATCAAAAACAAAACAACTCATTGTGTCCACCTGTAGTTGTTTTGATGAAGCCATCCCTGAGAACGGACCTCCATTCCTGCGATCACATGGCAAGAACAAAAGCATCTTCTTTGTCTATTTCCATTGCCTTTGCCTCGTTTCCGTTCACTGATTTGCAGATTATGGTTTCAGGACAACATATATGTTCGTCTGTCGATATGAGTGTCTGCACATCTACCTATCTATCCATCTATCTCTCTAACTATCTGGCCGTCTGCCGGTGTGCCTGTCCTCTGCCTGCTTGTTTCTCTGTCTCTTTGTCTGTGTAACTGTATATTGTTTTGTTACGTATTCGTGACACGTGACAGTGGTACCCTTGTCACGTGACTGGGGTTGAAGCTATACTGGACTTGAGGTAATCGTCTTGTGACGGTGGAGTGACGTCATTTTCCCGCCAGTAGAGATCATGTGACAGGTTTTTTTTTACAGGGTATAAGAGGAGGACCCCTCCCTGTGAGGTGGGGCAGTTCGTGGCTGGATTTGCGATGTTGACTTCATGCCACTGCGAGATTTAATGTGATGACGCAGTTTAGTTGAAAGATGAAGTTTTATCTAATGCCTAAAGTTTAAAATGTCATTGCCAGCAGTTTCTTTACAATACTGCTAGTTAAGAATCAGTGGTGAGTGAAGATCGGAGTTCGGGATTTAAAGATCGAGGAGAATCGATGTTCAACGGTGAAACAGATTCGACCTTGTTTGATCCTTATTCAGAAGGAATTTGTTGACTGTTCTCGTGTTAATCTTTGCTGGGTAGCAGAAAAGATTGAGGACAGTGTGGAAGGAAAGGTCAGTGCCTTTAAGCCGTTTTGTTTCATAAAATTCTTCGTGGGAAACGTTCGACTTTGTGGGACTGAAGAAAAACGACGTGAAAGATAATTTAAATCGTCTTAAAATGTCTCTCCTTCTTAAATGGACTGTGAGCATTTTGAACTTTTGGCAATACCACTTTAAAAAACTGATTGAGTTCCATCGCTTTAAGAACTGTTTAAGCTGCAGCACAGCAGCTGATTTCCGGTTACGTTAGTGTTTGTTTACGTTTGGGGGGGTTGTTTTCAGTGTTTAATAAACGTGTTATTTGTTATAAATACCCTTGCCTTACTCACATATATTTATTGTTGCCTGACTACGTAACAGTTCATCTACTTCTTCCCAGATATTTTGACTTTGATCAAGCGCACTTCACAAGTAGATGGACAATGAGAAGCAGTTTTGAATATTTAAATAGTTCTTTTCTCAATTTTACCGGATTGATACCACAAGGTAGATACACTGTGACATGGGAGTGATGTCAGTTCATCATTCAATTGTCACTTCAAGGGTATTTACAAGGGCCGACTGAATTCCATGATCCAGTAGACAACGAGTCGGCAGAGTGTAATCCCTCACTTGCTGTCCCAGTTTTAACTGTATTGATGATATACGTCCCTTATCAATCAGTCCCTTATCAGACTGCCTATTATTGCTGTCATATTTATTCATAGAAAGTCCCTGCATGAAGTCCTCGTACTGAGCGCTCAGGGCTCAATCGGAAGTGTTGCATTTTTCGTATTATTGATTGGGATTTCACCAATGGATTGTGTTTGTATCGTTTTGTTAATTTTGAGTCTGAGTCTGAGCTAATTACAGACTTTACTCTGCATTTGAGTTCATCCTGATCCAAAATTACCGAGTCTGTGACGTCTGATAATGTCAAATACGTCCCCACCCCTGAGTGTTCCGACTTCCTTGAGGTGTTTAGTAAATAGATGGCAACCACACATCTGCCCCATCGGTGCCATGACTATGCTATATACTGAGGGTATCTCGATGACAGTTTGATCTTTTCTAACCGGTGTGAGGAACATATAACACGTGTAAGGCTGGTTATTCGGAGACTGTTAAAACTCGCCTGTTTGTGAAATTAGACTGAGATCCGCGTCCCCGAGGTCTTTTCTTTGGGATTTGAACTTATTGAGTTCTGTATTTTAGGTGTGTTTGGAATGGCTAGATCTATTAAGTAAGTTGCCCTTGCTTGTTTATCCTGTACTACTGCACCGAACTGTTATTATGGATTGTCCAGTCTGCAATAAGTTGATCTGACTTAATATAATTTGTGGTATTTTGACTCTAAAAATGGATCATATTGTATGCATGTAAGGTGTGACTTCGTTTCCAGGTTTGCATTTTAACGCCAGATTTAGATGAATGATGTTTGCATTTGATTGTGGCTCTGTAACTATTCAGATTGTGTTGAGCGGTTACAGGGTCCTGTAATGCTTTCGATTGTCTGTGTTTTTTTTTCCTGGCATTTTTTAAATTTATCGAGCTTGCTTAGACCGTGGGGATGTCCTTTTCTTTAATAGTTGTAATTACGGGGCTGTAGCTGAGGAGAAAATGGCGTCTAACGGCGACTCATTTGTTTGCACCTTCGGAAGTAGCTCTGTCTCTGTGTTAATATCTCTCTTCTTCCCTTTTAGGTTTATTTTGAAGATCCTGGCCTGGCGTTACACGCTGACTTCGATTATTTGTGGGAATGGACCCGCCATCGGGGTTTCACGACTGGCCGTTCTTCCACTCGGCCTAGAAGATTAGGGCGCCTTCGGAGCTTCCGGATTTCGTGGCCCTGGAAGCGGGCCGACTCGAATTTGGTGCTTCTACAGGAAATCGGTGTCTCCTGATCGGCAGAAGATCGAAAGCAGCAAGTTGGCTGTTGGCTGTGTGCCTGGAGACCCGAGTTCTTTGGGCAGAAAAAGTGAAGCAACTGATTATTAATTAACACCATAAATCAGCGAGTGTTTGAGTCTCAGGGCCAACTCTTTTTCACTTATGAGGGAGAGAGAGAGCCTGTGGTATGTCGAATCACCGGGTGAACAAATAGTCTTTGGGGTACTGCAAGTCTGTGTCTTTATTGATGCTTTGCTGCACGTTTGAATGCTAGCTGGTGAGGGGCCGATCTTTTTTTTTGCTGGTGTTGTAGGGTGGGATCTTTGCTTTGCTGCTGCTTAGGGAGGAGCTGCGGGGAATGTTTTCTGGGGTTGTAACATTTTACTGCCAGTCTCTCTTTGGGACACTCTATTGTTTTCGTGGATGGTTCTGAAGAAAAGCAATTTCAGGATGTATATTTTACACATTTCTCTGACGTTAAGTAGACTCTGCTTTTGAAACCTTTGAAACTTTTGACTTTTCTAGGATGTGCTCTCACTTAAATTTAGTAGCGTACTCTTCTTATCAGAATTGCAATGCTCTCAAGGAGGGCCTATATTATTCTTATTATTTACTATGTTTGTATTTGCTCATTTTGTTGTATTTTGCACTCGTTCTCTTAGCGTTGTTGGTGCGGACATTCATTGCTTCGGTTATGGTTACTGGGTTTATTTGAGTATGCCCGCAAAAATGTGGCCAGTCGTTTCCACCTATATGGTGACATGTGGCTACTTTCGTAATAAATTTACTTTGAACTCTGAATCCCTTTTTAAATTGATCCGACAGGACCAGCTGTTCGTCGCCTTCAAAGTGAAATCCTCCCAGTCAACTACTGTCATGTTCGCCGCAGTCACTGGTGCAACTCTGTTCCTCACTAAATTTCCTCTTTAGCAGCGCATTCGAACCCGGTAAGCCTGAGTTGCCAATCGTACTCATACGTTAAACACATTTGCATAACCATGTGTCCATAATATTGTCATTCACAACCACCTGCAGATTTTATGGGATTCACTCGTCTCAGAGATGAAGAAAATAGCGTTAGTAATTGAAATAAATCCGCTAAAGGACTATAAATACTATAATTATATGATATTATAATATTATAGTACATATTAAAATAAATATAAATATTATATAAATATAGTAGATTATAAATATACCTAAATAATATTTAGGGAAGTCGATTGCAAAACATCGCTTTGTATTCCAATAGACTGTACCATAAAGCACGACGTCATTAAAAATGAAATTTATAATTGAAACGTGGTGCTAATAATGTAAATATTGCATTTCAGTTTGACAAGGTGACTGACGTACTTTTAGACTCGGGGATATTTATTTACTCCCATGAAGCTGCACCGGGGTAGAGCAACAAAATTTGTATATCTTATATCCGATTAAAACGGAATCTTAACGTGTCTGTGTGTTAAGTCTTCGTGATTATGGATCCGATTAAACAAAAACGTGCATTTGATGTAAAGATTAGCATATTATTGTTGGTGAATGTGTATAAATAATTCAAGTCCAACAATTAAAAAAACTAAAAATGATTAAATATCCACGACAGCGTGCGTGTGTGTGTGTGCGTGTGTGCGTGTGTGTGTGTGTGTGTGTGTGTGTGTGTGTGTGTGTGTGTGTGTGTGTGTGTGTGTGTGTGTATTAACAAGAATAATCATTGCTAGTGGAGACGGATGTCGTAACGTGCAAAATTACGACCATATAGTTTCAGCTATCACATTAGAACTTGACCTCAGAATTTTACTGTGCAGCGTATTCGACTTGCAGTAGTCTGTGTTTCTCACGGGCATTTTATTTTCCTCCAAAGTTCAAAAGACTTTCGAGGAGCCATTCAAGGTTGCTTCGTTCGCGGCCACTAGTAGTTTGTTGATTAGATTCCACTTAAAAGTCCTCCACTTTCTGATCAAATTTTATATCGGTTGTGGGACGAACGACACAGCGACCTTGAGATTGGATGACACAGGAGCCGCATGATCTTGTAAACGTAACGAGAGAGGTTTGGATCAGGATGAACTCAAATGCAGAGTAAAGTCTGGAATTAGCTCAGACTCGGACTCAAAATTAACAAAACGATACAAACACAATCCATTGTTGAAATCTCAAACAGTAATACGAAAAATGCAACTCTTCCGATTGAGCCCTGAGTGCTCAGTGCGAGGACTTCATGCAGGGACTTTCCATGAATAAATATGACAGCAATAATAGGCAGTCTGATAAGGGAGAACGGCATTCATTCTTTTACATTATTACTTTGCATGTCCAGACACCACATTAGGGCTGAGAACTTGTATTTTCATTTGAGCTGATTGTCCACTCACTGTGCTTCATTTTCGCAGCCAGTCCACGTGAACCTTCACTTCATTGTTGTACTCCATGTCCAACAAACCATATATCATCAATACAGTTAAAACTGGGACAACAAGTGAGGGATTACACTCTGCCAACTCGCTGTCTGCTGGATCATGGAATTCAGTCGGCCTTTGTAAATACCCTTGAAATGACAATTGAATGACGAACTGACATCACTCCCATCTCACAGCGTATCTACCTTGTCGATATCAATCCCGTAAGATTGAGAAAAGAAGTATTTAAATATTCGAAACGGCTTCTCATTGTCCGCACTCTTGTGAAGTGCGATTGATCAAAGTCACAATATCTGGGAAGAAGTAGATAAACGATATATAATTACACAGACAAACAGACTGAGAAACGGGTAGGCAGAGGACAGACACACCGGCAGACGGCCAGATAGATAGAGAGATAGATGGATAGATAGGTAGATGTGCAGACACTCATATCTACAGACGAACATATATGTTGTCCAGAAAACTATAATCTGCAAATCAATGAACAGAAGTGAAGCAAAGGCAATGGAAATAGACAAAGAAGATGATTTTGTTCTTGCCATGTGATCGCAGGAATGGAGGTCCGTTCTCTGGGATGGCTTCATCAAAGCAACTACAGGTGGACTCAATGAGTTGTTTTGTTTTTGATGATCGAAAGCAAATCATTTTCAGATGAGAAGGAACAGCCTGTGACCTGGTGGTCTGCGCCGAGTGTCTGGCGTGAACCAATCTGAGTTGGGAAGGACAAAATCAGTTACCAAGATCACATGTCGGGGGAAAGGGACATAAAGTTTGAGTCAACGAAATTGAAAGCTATTAGATTAATGTGATAAGGGAAAGAGAGGAATAGAGGTTTTAAGGAGTACACGCAGCGACAACTCTGTGGAGACCAGCCATCGCGGAAGTGGGATCTTGAAGGTTATATCAGGATGACGAGGAGCGCCCTGCCAGCGTGGATTACTTTCCCCCAGTATTACCTTCTCTATGCGCTGACACTTTGTGGCGGGTACAAACTTACTGGGCGCACACACAGGTATTTACTCTTTTTTTATAACACAGTCGCTTTAAAAAATGTGCATTTCATCCTTGAGGAACTCTCGCGATTTTTTGAATATGATTCACCTGTCATTACACCACGTCAACTAATGCCTCCACTTTACTCCCTTCCATAGATCGGCCTGTGTTGGCCTCAGGCATTTGACAATGTAGGCCACATTATTTTTCCCAAAAGTGTGTATCGATACGATGTCATTCCAAGGTGTGAGAGAGAAAAATTGTTACAACACCTCGAAAGTAGCAGAGTCTGTTGAAAGTGAATCCCCGTTAACCCTAACCCACGGGATTGAGTCAAGGGTGCAAGTGTGCCAATTTTCAACATGGAGATGACAGGGCGGTGAAAGATCAATTAGACCATGGAACTTTATGCGAAATACTGGCCGTTATTTAGGATTATATGGTACCGGGGCAGGAAGGGTTCGTGGGCATCATCGGAGTAACAACGAAAGGTAATTCAGCCGAAATAAGAAAAAAAATAGCAGTGTGTTCCCTATCGTTGTGAGTTGTCTAGTTGGAAGATGAGATGCCGTTCTCCTCATTTATGTTATGCATACGATGGCAGTGGAGAAGACCCCAGACAGAGGAAAAAAGTCCGAATATCAGTGGATTAAGCATTAAATTGTGATGAGCTCAGGATCAACCATGCTCGCAGTCCGAGCAAATCCAGGTTGTGTTTTATTTTCCACTGTAGTGGAGACATCATTGTGAACCCTGAAAGTGCAGTTGGCTCGGTCGACAGGGCATAGCTCTAACAAGCTAATTAAGGTCTGAGACCTCGGTCAAAGTTATCTCAGAGCTCAAATCTCTTGCGGTGCCCAAACTTTTGAATGGTGCTCCTTTCCTATTTTTCACTGTAAAATTGTACAAAACAGAAATAATATACTAAACTTGCTTAAAATGTTTAAAAAAATTTCATCTATAACTTTATGACTTCTGGAGATCATTTCAACTTCTCTTCACGTAAATATTCACAGTAACAGAAATTTTGACCAGTGGTGCCCCCAACTTTTGCAAGCCAATGTATGTCGCTAATAATTGTTTAGCTTCGCTGTGAAGCACTTCCTGATCCTCCGCTTCAAGGAGAGAATGACAGATCATCCGATGATATCGGAAATGTTCCTTGTTCGGCAATTTCCTGGTGAAACACTTGTGCAGCGGCTCCACAGCAATCACGTCCATCACTCACGGGGAGCAGAAAATCAGACTACTATTATATATTATTGCATCATGACTTTTCCCATCCGTGACGGCATCTGTTCAGAACGTATTGGATGCCCTATTGTAAATCTGCTTCCATACCTTTATTGATGTTTGTACTTCCATTTCTTTCTTCGTGTCCACATCAGCACTCCCGAGAACCCCGTCACTTTTTGTAAATATCCCAGCCATACTCACCCATGGAAGGTAACCTCGTACCTCAATATTGACCCCTGTCTGCCCTTCGCTGACTAGCTGACACAATGACCAAATTAATCCCACAACCGACGACCCATTGAGTGAAGGGCTCTTCTCATGAGTCATTCTGTTCAGACCATTCAATATATAGGTAAATCGAGGTGGCATATTAGGAACATAAAAACAGAATAAACAATGTTGTGTTGTGTTTACACTGGAAGTGTCAAATAGACAAACGCCATTGTCTACAACACTATCAACCACGCTAGCAATTTAGCGCATCTGCCAAACAATTGTTGTTACAAATGTAATGAATGCAGATGCTATGTCGGTTTAAACATATACACAAATTCGAGGGTCATGTGTACGGCGGTTGAATTACTTTGCTTCATACCGGTGCGAGCATTGCTGGCCGCTGGTTTACTACACGAAAGACTGCATGTATATCAATTGTATTCACATACAAAACGCTGGTAGATCTCCGCAGGTCAGGCAGCATCTATGGAAATGAACAAACAGACGACGGTTCGGGCCAAGACACTTCATCTGGGGGTAGAAAGGAAGGAGGAAGATGGCAGAATAAGAACCTCTTGGGGAGAGGGAAAGACAAGCTAGAAGGGAATGGGTGTTGCCAGGTTGGCGAAATAACAGTCTGGGTGATGATAGGTGAACAAGGCAAAGGGCTGCAGAAGAAGGAAGCTGACAGGAGAGGAGAGTGGATCCAAGGAAAAGGGAAGGAAGAGGGTCGTCATCGGAAGGCGATAGGCAGATCAGGCGGAGCGATAAGAGGCCGAAGTGGGGAAAGGAAGGAGGGGAAAATACCGGAACTCAACGGAAATCGATGTTCTTGCCATGAGATTACAGGCTACCTGGACGGAATTTGAGGTGTAGCACATCCGGCCTGAGAGTCGCCTCATTGTGGCACGAGAGGAAGCCACGGGTCGACATATCGGACCGTGAACGGGGATCGGAAAGAAAATGGTTTGCCACTGGGAAATCTCGCTTCTGTTGATGGTGGTGAGGAGCGACGAAGTGTTAATTAATTTGAAGAAAGGTCTTGGCCAGGAAGGTCGACAGATTAATCTTTTCCAAAGATGCTGTCTAACCTGTTGAGTTCCTCCAGCATTTTGTGCGTGTTGCAGTAAATTTGATTAAACGTTTACGTGCATTCAGTATCTGTGTAAGCCTGGATGTGATATCAGTTTAAGGTTCTTCACTATGTTACAGGAACGTACAAATATCTTATTCTTTATTTTATATTTCTATTGCAAGATCTATAACCGATACAGTTCCCAGAGAGAAACAGAACAGCCCATTGACAGTTTAACATTGGTCTATGGTGACAAAGTCCATGGATCCTCGGAATGGACAAGATCAACAATAACAGTCGTGAAACCGAGAGATGAGTCTGAGATTGTCTCACAACAGCATTCACTGACATCTCCAATCGTAATTTCTTCATCTTTGAGATGTTGTAATTTCGTGTCAAGCTTTTCATACTTCTTTTACTGGGATTTTACTTGAATTACATCATGTTTATTTTAACCCCAGCTGTTGGAAAACACGTCAGTCTTGTGTGATATTAAATAGTTCGTGGGATGGAGCGAGTATAAATCAATGAGCGGGCAGATTCGTCAGAGCTTCTCCAGCGAGATAGCGGACAGCTGGAAGACAGGGTGAATTTCAGAGAGCATGCGTGAAACCTTTTACCGTGTGAGGAAGATATGGTACTTGGTCATTGCCGTGATCGGTGTTCCTGGTAAGAACACAAGCAAAGTAATATTTTAAGTTTTGTGTGCGCGGTCGGTGGACTCGTTCAGTGACCGACAGCGCTGTGATGTCGGAGTGCCAGAGAGTGCGGTGTTCACATTGCGACCAATCTCTGCGTTCGTTCAGAAGTTCCCTTGCTTTTTAATTCATGGCTTCTGCTGGAAGTAAACCGGCAGCTGAAGCGGCCGTAGAGAGGAAGATCGGGAAGATGGATTCATTTTGTAGATTCATAGCAGGCAGTTGTGATTTACCAATGCAAAGCCGCTGTCAAGTAAACCCCGATAATCCAGCGCACTCGCCACCTTTACGGCTATTTGGTATTAAACCGTTTCATTAGAGCAACGTGCTTTAAATTCAAAATTCAAGGTATTGTGCTCTGATTAAAGAAATACCTGCAAATTTGAAGGGAACGCGGGAAGCGAATGGACTTTGAGATTCAGGGGAGAGTGGTCGATTGCATTTGTAAGTCAGACTCCGAATATAAGTCAAGTAAGGGCCTGTGTGCGTGTTTTGTACCAGGGTTTATTACCACGCCCTGTTATCCGTGAAGTGAAGCAGGAGTTAAGAGCAAGCCCAGCGGTGTCCGTTAGGGGTCAGATGGGGTAAGGTGCACTCGATACTCAGTTCTTGTACAATGTGCTTCGGAACATTTAGAATAATGTTGAAGTATTTCGGAGCGGCCCCAAACGAGGCAGACCGTTTGCAGTACCTACACTGTCTTTGATGACATAAGCACCAGCGTGCTAAATACTTTAAAGTTCAGCGGGTCAAGCATAAACCACAAAAACGAAAATTGAAACTTTCTGATCGGATTCGTTGAGAGCGTGTGAAGGAACCCCGGCCAAGGGTAGTTGCGGAATTTAAAAGAAGCCATCCAAGCGGAGGTGGCGGGGGGGAGGGTGTGTGCGGGTGATAAACGGGGAGTCAAGAAGGAGACGCAGGCATTGGAACGGTGGAAATGAATTTGCTTTGAACTTTGTAGATGGACAGGGGTGGAGGGAGCGGGACTTCGCTGTACAGTGAGAGTGCCAGGACGTAGGTGACAGGAACGCGGTAATCAGCATCGCTGAGAAAGTTGCCGTGGTACCCAGGTTTTACACATCAATCCAAAACCTGACGGGGGGAGATTTATATTGATTTCTCAAGCGGTCTCGGCGATACGTTGATAACGCCTCCTTCCCAAACCCTGTTCCCTTTCCACTATCGAGCACCTTCTCCGTTCACCCCGCATGCATTTGTGAGAGGGATCTGAGATTCCCGCATTACTCCTTTTAAACCCCCAGAAATGAGTTGTCTGCGCAGTTTGATTGTTCTCAATTTCCAGCTTGTCTCTGCCCTGAGACCCACTGATCGGTGAGACAGTAATTCACTCATTCTGTTTGCTGTTCTCCCAGTGAATTTAGTGGCGATTGTGATCCTGTCCCGGGGGAAGTGCGGCCTCTCCACCTGCACCACTCGCTACCTGGTGGCCATGGCAACGGCGGATCTACTAACCATCCTCTTTAATGTCATATTGTTGCGGATCAGTTATTATTACTTCGCCGGTTCTTTCCTGGACATCACCCCCGTGTGCAGTGTGATCTCTGTCCTGGCTGAGGCAGCTACTGACTGTTCTGTCTGGTTCATCGTCATGTTTACATTTGATCGGTTTGTCGCCATCTGTTGTCAGAAGCGAAAAGCGAAGTATTGCACCGGGAAAACTGCGGCTGTGGTTCTGACGGCAACTGGCACTCTGCTCTGTTTTATAAATGTGCCCATCTTCTTCATATATCACTCTGTGAACGTGATTGACAATATACCCTGGGACTGTATTATAAAGCCGGGCTACTATACGGATCCCGGGTGGGTGGGATATGACTGGTTTGCCACAGTTCTAACGCCATTACTCCCTTTCCTGTTAATACTACTGTTCAACGCTCTGACAGTCAGACATATTTTAGTGACTAGTCGCGTCCGTAAGGGGCTGAGGGGTCAGAGCAAGGCGGAGAACCGCAGTGACCCGGAGATGGAGAGCCGGAGAAGGTCTGTGATCTTACTTCTCACCATCTCCGGAAGCTTCATCATCCTGTGGTCGGTGAATGTTGCCGAATTCCTTT